>NC_090023.1:93030531-93333561 GCF_037176765.1 Anolis sagrei
CTGGCAAGTACGATAAAGTTACCAGAAGAGGCCATATTCATCTGCTGACAGGTATTCAAGGCCAACATGACAGCATGAGAACAGGCTTGGTAACAGCTTACAAATAGAAAAGATAATGTGCAGCTTCATTCATTTTTCTCCAACCCCCACAGACATAGGGCACAAATCTGACCTCGTCACTCAGGAAGAATGACCTCTGTCAATAGGTCTGGACTGTTTGGAACAAGGTTCCAACCAGAGTGGACGGTTTAACAGAAGTATTAAAAAACAAACAAGGTTTTAATAAAGGGGGATAATCTCGGGAGTCACTGTTTTATCAATGAAATACGTTCAATGTTCTTTTTGTTCAAGTGAAGTGCTTTTTAGAGAACCTTTTTAAGAGTAGATTTCTGAGGGTCACATTCTCCAGGAATGGGAAAAATGAAAAATTTTATGAAACACTTAAAGGAACCAGGGATCTACAAAAAGGAATAGCAATTTTTTTCTTCATACTCAAATAGTTGTTAGAAAGATTAATGTGTTTGGACAAAACTGTAAAAATATCTCACTTCATCTGTTTATTTTCTCTTTTTTTGCTTTAAAAATGAATCATTGTGTGAACTTACCCTTCATACATAATGATAAGCTCAGGAGAACTGTGTTGTAAACTCCAAAGAGTGCATTTGCATGTAACAATAAGCCACATATCTTTGGACGTCCTGACATGTTGTGATCAGAATGTTAGAGCAGAGAGCTTCACTCCATGGCT
This sequence comes from Anolis sagrei, assembly GCF_037176765.1. Lineage (NCBI taxonomy): Eukaryota > Metazoa > Chordata > Lepidosauria > Squamata > Anolidae > Anolis > Anolis sagrei. Next base: position 93,031,280 of record NC_090023.1, read on the forward strand.
GGCTTAATATGTTGTCTAGCAGCAGGCAGTTTTTATCCTCTGGTTTTTCCCTCCCAACGATAATGACTTACTTACTTATGGTATTTATATATTGCCGTTTTCAACCCCTCAGGGTGGTTCACAGGGCACAGTTTACAATTTAAAAAGAAAAGCAATGACTGTTGCCATAGCAATGATAATGACAACTGAAGAGGTACAAACCAATATTTGCTTTAAACCCTGATCATTGACAGGTAACTTTCTACCTTTCCAGCTCTGTCTTAATTCCTTTGTTACCTAAAGGGCCAAAATCACATCCACACATTTTAGCCAGCCTCCCAAATTTCTATGGATGCTGAATGCATGGATTCCACAGCTTCAAAATATTCCAAAACACAAAATTCCAAAAAACAAATCTTGATTTTGCCATTTTAATAAGGGATACCATTTTACTACATAATTGTATAGAATGAGATCTGAGTATCTATCTATCTATTTATTTACTGCACTTATATTCCACCTTTCTCACCCCGAAGGGGACTCAGGGCAGCTTACAACAAAGGCACAATTCAGTGCCACTTAGATACATAGGATAAAACCAACCATATACATTAAAACCAAATAATTAAAAACATCTCAATCTTAAAACCAATCACTTAAAACCACACAATTCAAAGGCATATTCCAGGAGCCATTCCAGTCGTAAATTGTACTATTCCATAGTCACTTGTTGCACTGGGAGTTATGGTCCAAAGGCTTGGTCCCACATCCATATCTTCATTTTCTTTCTGAAGGTGAGGAGGGAGGTTTTAGTGTCCACAGAGGTCCTGGAACCAAAGGATCCATTGTCTGGGCAAAACTTCACCCCCCCCCCCCCCACAAATCCTTAATAGAATGAAAAGAATGGTTTTGGCTATTTCTCCATTTATGGTTCTGGGTTAAGTATTTCCTAGAAGACTGAAATTTATTGCAGCTAGCAGTAACATATGTAGACTCATTTCACAAGGTGGTTTCTTTCCCAAAGATATGTAAATCGAATAGGACCATTATTGTTCTATTACATTTAAATACAATATTTAAACATTTGTAAATGTGATATCCTTTATATTGCTTCAGACTCTTTATAAAATTTTAATGTATTTTTAAACCAAGCTCTTTGGCTTATTGCACCTATGATCAAAGTGGCCATATGTAACCTATTATTTTTGTTGCCAGTATCAACAAGTTCCTAGGAGAACAGTGTGACAAGACCTTTGCAATATGCTAGGACCTTAATGGTCTGAAAGGTCTGAGCCATCTAGCCTGTTTTTGTTGTTGTTTTTAGCATTAGATTCTCTAGGTAACTATATAACTATTTAATAGAACTCCCTAATGAAAAAACGTGTTCATGCAGGTGTTGAGTGTAGTGCTATGAAATTACTGCACCCAAGGGGTTGTTTACTGTGCTGACTTACATATTCTGTAATGCCTGGAGGTATTTATACTGAAGTCATGCAAACTGGAAACATACATTCATTCTTGTTCCAACAATGTCTTAGAGCAAACAACTCACTCTCTGAACAGAAGAAAATTAATCATAATTAACATAAAGGATATTGGCTAGGAAAGCCATTCAAGAGTTTCCAAATATATTGCAATGAAAAAGCAACTGTAGTCTGAAGGCATTTTACATGTACTTAGTTAGGAAGGCTGTACACTGATCTAACCCAAGGTATTTAGTGAGAAATAATTGTTAAACCATTAACGGGAAGGTTTTAAACATTTAGTTCTGACTCAGACATGAATAGTCACATCTTGTTCTTCAAAGACCATTATTAAGATTAGGCTATATAAATTCAAATTAAACTGTATTCAGGATGCAAATGCTCATATAACGATTATGATTAAATAAAGAATAACCACATTTAAAATCATAGAGCTGAAAGAAACTACAAGAGCCATCCAATTGCATTCTGCCATTCAAAAACCCACAGTCAAAGCAGTCCAGCCCCTGTTTAAAAACCTTCAGAGAATGAGACTCTGTCACGCTCCAAGCCAGCATATTCCATTGTTAAAGAGTTCTAATCAACAGGACGTTTTTCCTTAATTTTTTAAAAATTGAATATGTAGGATATCACAATTCACAATCATATCACTGAAAAATCACAGAAGAAATAAACAGATATTTCCATTACATTTTCATACATTTTGATATACCCTATTCTCTTGACCTTTCCAATTCGATACTGATATCAATCAGTTTTACCCATCTCTCTCCTCCTCTCTCCCCCCACCCACTGAGAACAGTTGTATTTCTATTTCCAATATTATTTTAGTTTATCAATCATGATGGTAATCTGTTGTAATTCGTTATATTTACCTTTACCTTTGACTCTGACTATCAGAGTTTTCTATTTCAAATTCCAGTTCTCAATGCGACAACGATTCATGTATTTGATTCTCCTTTCAGAAATATAGTCCTGAAGTATATAATCCACTAAGTAGTCTAACTATTTATTATTTCCCATTTTCTTTGCTCTTCCCAGCCTATTGACTAAAATCAACTAGTGCATATAACTAAAGCCACATCAAAATTATGTTGCCCCAAATGTGGAGGAACAGGTACCTTTATGCATGTGTAGTGAGATTACTATAAAATACAAAAATTCTATAACAAAATAAAAGAGTGAGATGGAAGAAATCTTAGGGATAAAAGTAGATCCGAATAAAAACATTTTTTATCCAGAGTACTATGGTCCCTCATCTGCTCCTCATAGGGCTTAGCTTCTGGGCCTTTTACCATTTTGACTGTCCTCCTGCTTAAACTGCAGTGCCCAGGACTAGACAAAGTGTTCCAGGTTTGTTTGGTTGTTTTTTTTTTGTCATGTGAGGAGCGACCTGAGAAACTGCAAGTCGCTTCTGGAGTGAGAGAATTGGCCATCTGCAAGGACGTTGCCCAGGGGACACCCGGATGATTTGATGTTTATCATCCTTGTGGGAGGCTTCTCTCATGTCCCCGCATGAGGAGCTGGAGCTGATAGAGGGAGCTCATCTGCCTCTCCCCGGATTCGAACCTGCGACCTGTCGGTCTTCAGTTCTGCCTGCCGGCACAGGGGTTTAACCCACTGCACCACTGGGGGCTCCAGTGTTCCAGGTGAAGTCTGACCATTAGATAGAGCTGTACGATATTAGGTAACATTGATTCATTTAATTTATTATTTATACATTTGTTGTTTATTCGTTCAGTTGTTTCCGACTCTTCATGACCTCATGGACCAGCCTACGCAAGGGCTCCCTGTCAGGTGAAGTCTGACCATTAGATAGAGCTGTACAATATTAGGTAACATTGATTCATTTAATTTATTATTTATACATTTGTTATTGTTCATTCATTCAGTTGTTTCCGACTCTTCGTGACCTCATGGACCAGCCTACGCAAGGGCTCCCTGTCGGCTGTGACCTCCCTCAGCTCCCTCAGAGTCAAGCCAGTCACTTCAAGGATGCCATCCATCCATCTTGCCCTTGGTCAGCCCCTCTTCCTTTTTCCTTCCATTTTCCCCAGCATAAGGATCTTCTCTAACCTTTCCTGTCTCCTCATGATGTGGCCAAAGTACTTCATCTTTGCCTCAACTATCCTTCCCTCCAATGGGCAGTCAGGCTTTATTTCCTGAAGTATGGACTGGTTGGATTTTCTCGCAGTACAAGGCACTCTCAGAACTTTCCTCCAGCAGCACAGTTCAAAAGCATCTATCTTCCTTCGCTCAGCCTTCCCTATGATCCAGCTCTCACATCCGTAGGTGACTATGGGGAATACCATTGCTTTAATTATGCGGATCTTCGTTGCCAGTGTGATGTCTCTACTCTTCACTATTTTATTGAGATTGGACATTGTTCTTCTCCCAAGAAGTAAGCATCTCCTGATTATACATTTATCCCACCCTTATTTTCACAATAACTCTGAGGTTGTCCTGAGGAGGTGTTCCTAACCAAAGGCCATTCAGTGTGTCAGGATTTGATGCTGGACTGGTTTCTCCAGTCCAGCTGTGACCCTTTAACCACTACATTATACTGGAACTCAATAAATATGCAGAACTGTACATAGGAATAATAATTTATACAACTAACCATATAGCACAAAGCTTTGGAAGATTTTCCAAACTTCTTGTCCAGTGCCCCTACACATTTTGAGGTAAGACTAGTTTTTTTTCTTGCATGAAATACTGTTAGGAACATGACAATATAGCCCTTTCTCAAACCATATGTTACTTAAGAAAACAAGATTTTATTCCTATAAGGGAAAGATTTTGAATGATTCAACACCATGGCTTTGATCCAGGGAACTACTTGAGGAATGCTATGATAAAAAGATTCCATGGTATTTCTGACTTTTCTTTGAGGAGCTGACAAATTTAACAGGTCTGCTTATGAAACTTCAGCATAAAAGCAGTTGCTTTAGAGGCACAATATGGGCTATCCTGTGGTGATTAGAACTAGGCATACTGCCACTATATAGAACAATTTCTGGTGGACAATGTAAGGTTAGTGAGACTGACAAGAGGGCAATATGGAATGATTTTGGGCATTTCAAGGCAGTGTAAAAGTGCAATCTGGTGATATGAACTAAGGAAGAAAAATGTCTCCCATTTAATAACAGGCAATATATCAATTCAGAAAGATACGATGCTAAAATATGGGTTATGCCTCACACACATAAACCTCTGGCATGGTTTCAAGGAGGAGATCAGAAGCATCAGGTCCCACTTCTAAACTAACTAGAATTTCCTGTTACAGTACAATCCTCACATCTGTGAGAGATACGTTCCAGGACTTCACATGGACATATTAAACTGTGGATAATAGTAGACACTGTTATTTTAATGAGACAAATGACACAAGTATCAAAAAGAGGCTGTTGTTAATAACTAAGTAAATAAATGAAACTGTGGATAAGTGAAGCAGCATATATCAATTTTTTCAGATATGGGAGCCAGGCCCTTTCCACAAAGCTGAATAAAACCTCACATTGTCTGCTTTGAACTGGAATATAGGGCAGTGTGGACTCAGTTAAAAGCAGATAATGTGGAATTTTCTGCCTTGATATTCTGGGATATAGGGCTGTGTAGAAGGGCCCTTAGTTAGTTTTAATCAGGGGTCGGCAAAATGTGGCTTGTGGACCCCATGCGGCCCTTCAGACCTCCAAACACAGCTTCTCAAGCTCCCTAACACCACCAGATGCCCCCCACCCAATTTTCAAAATTAGCCTCCAACCCAAACCCCTAGTTTAAATTATGATTTGAATATAAAATAGGCTCGTGCATAATTTTATTCTTCCCTAGAACAAACCAAAGTCTAAATTAGGATGAATAAAGTACAATCTACTGGATACTGTTGAATGGAGAGTTGCAGGCCAACAACATCTGGATAGAATTGTCTTATTGCTCAATTAGCAAAGTTTCACACAGATTTGAAACATGCCATGCATTCCTGTCCAGATAACTGTATGACCTGTTTTCTTAGTGTTTGTTTTTAGTAGCATTAAAAGGAGAAAGGAAGGGCAGGAAGGGAAGAATTGTGGCAGTCCCTTTGCGACTAATTTCTGCACATGTTTGCTACAAAGGGTTGGCAACCTTCTGCTCACTCACCCCGTTGTTGCAAAAGGAGCTTCAACAGCCCATTGCACAGATCTGACCAAAACTGTCTTTTCCAGCATGAAATTACACTAGAAGTGCCAAAACAGATGTGCTAATACTATTTGCATTCTTATCTCTTCTTTCCCACTTCTCTTGGCACTCCCAAGGCCATCCACTTTATCCTGAATATTTGACTTTCATTCGAGGCAACAAAGGCTATCAAAAACTCAAGGAAATCGAAAGGACAGCCATGAGAAAGATGGAAATGTGGAAAGAAGGAATATGTACCTTGGCTAAAATGTATCCAATTAATGCAGTGGGAAAGGGAAAGTGTATCTTTGAACCATTATATATAATCCAATTTCTTTAAATGTAGCTTGCAGTGTAATTTATAATCAGTTAATTGCACTGGACATAGTGGTCTTGTCCTTTTTTACGATTTAAAATCAGAACGCGGTGTCAATGTTTCTGTTCAGTCCACTGGGGCAGAAATTACTTTGCTTGGAATTATGTTATTGCATTAAAATAGTCTTAAAATGTTTCTTAATTTTACTCCAGGTGGTGGCTCGCATCATAGAATATGATATCAACTGGTACAGACTTGCTAATAAAACAGGAAGGTTTTTATGATATTTTTAAAAAAAGGCAAACTATGCTTAAAAAGCAAAGAATATGTTCATAAGCAAAATGTAGCATCTAGTTTCTTTTCCTTGCCATGAAGTTCATGCAGACATCCTGAGATTGGTGCTTGCTTGCTTGCTGATAACTCAGTATCTTTGGCAGCTGTGCCTCCTATGCTTTCAAAATATTTTGGCCCTAGGGCATCTTTAACACTATTTTGCAATTGCTAAGCAATCTTTCAAAAACATTTTTGAAAAGCCTTGGAGAAACAAATTTCTTTTTCTTAAAATATTGGCAGACTGCTGAGATATGTTATGAAGGTTTGCTGGCAGGCAGAACATTTAGACCTTGCCTTGGGGTTTCATTTGATTACAGAATATAATTAGCATCTCACCTTTGCCCCAAGCAAAACCAGGATCCAAAAAAGAAAAACTGGAGATATATGAGACATAGGTTCCTTTTAGAAACTGTAATGCATTTTCCTTCTTTTGAAATAGAGCAAACCAAGCAGTAGCCGATTAGCCATGAGAGGAGCAATTCTTTTTCACCTGATCTTTGACTCAGGTTTTGCAGTATCTTCCTGTTATGAGCTATAATAGCAACACAAAGGTTATTTCATGTAATTAAACCCTCTTTTATAGAAATTTCAACATCTAAATATTTACTGGCTTCCAGATGTAACTAGAAAGGAAAAATATTTAGATTGTCTTCATGTGGCATCTAAGGATGTGATAACACTCAAAACATGGAAGGGCTGGAAGATTTTGTTTGAAAATTTCCCTGTTGCTGTAACCTTTGCTTCAGTTAAATCTTTGATGTTGGCAGATAATGTTTGCCTTACTGGTATATGTTGTTGTCTTCCAGTGACAGTTTGCTCTTCTATGCATTTGATGTAACATAGGACTGCAACAACAACCTCAAAGTTGCAGTGCATTTAAGAAAACCAGTTTTTAAACTGATTTATTTAAACCATCTGGAGACTTTTTATGGATATGCTTGCAAAGAATTTACAACTGACATAGTGATTTGTTCTAAGAGGGGGATTTATCTGATGGAAGCAGATACAGAAAGTGTAGTATGCACTAGTGGAGGGGAATGATAATGAAGTCAGAATTTCAACAGGGCATATAAAATACTTTTTTGCCAAAAAAAAAAACCCCGCAAGAAAATAAAAATATATTTACAGACAAACATTCTTATGGAACATCTATTAATTATTAATTTTGTGTTTAAATTTAGATCCCATCTCCAAGACATTTCATAATTCATTACACATTTTGTAAATAGTTAAAAATATCCTTTTATTCATGTAAAAATAGAGGTATTCCAAAATCTGAGAAAATCCAATGTATTTCTGGTGCCATGAATTTAGAACAAGGGATACTCCACTTTGTCTTTGTGTGCCATTGTTTCTGACTTAAGGTGATCCTAAGGCAATCCTATCATACAGGTTCTTAGCAAGATTTATTTAAAGTGGTGGAAAGAAGGGTTGCCTTTGCCTTCTTCTTCAACTAAGAGTGACCTGCCCAAAGTTACCCACTGGGGTTCCATGTCAGGGCAGGATTCAGCTTGTGGTTTCCCAGTGTCTTAGTTAAACATGTAAGCTAGTTTACTACACTCTTATTGTGTTGATTTTGGGTTAAAAAAGGATATGGTGCTCAAGACTGAAAATATATCTTACCACAGGTTAAGCTAGCCCAATGGGTCTAGATATAACCTACCTGTGATGGGAAAAGTCTATATATACATGATCAGAGGCATATGATTATTAAGGATTTTGTTCTTGTTGTGGTGGTTTATAAATTAACTTAGATCCTGTTTTCCCTTCAATGAACTTAAGACAGCCAATTTTCCTTTATCCTTCATTTACACTCACAATAACTCTGTGAGGGAGGTCAGAGTGGAAGAACAGGACTGTTCCAAAATTTGGATCTTACACTCTAATGAATACATCCCAGCTTGCAAATATATTAATATCACTTAATGCATTCTGGGATCCTGGATCTGAAAACAGCTTATGGGGTTCAGACTTAATGTTACTTCTCAATATTTGTTAATATGCTGAGATTTTGTCTAAAACACCCCCAGGGGTTACTGTTAACAATTTGCTGTGATAGATTTGGGACCATAAAAGGCAGATTTCTCATAATGCTTCTTAAAATGTAGTCTGGAAACCTGGGGAGAAGAATGCTGTTGCACTCTGTTCCACACAGAACAACACACAGAGAGACGCATGCACACAATTCTTGTTTTGCCTGTTTTATAGGATAATAGCAAGTTGAAGTAGCAGAGCAATTTTCTTGTCCTATAAATTCATCTGCTAGTGTCTGATGAAGACTCTTAAGGGATTTGTATAAAGTTGTGTGGCTTAATGCCATACCGATATGTAATCTGGAACATAAAACTTGAAATATTGTTCCCATAGAGTCATTACTCAAGTGATAAATTTAATTGATATCAAGGTAACCAAGCAGCAATAAAACCATTAATGTAAGAAAAGAATATGTGATAGCATTTTGCAAGATGCACCAAAAATGCCCAGGAAGTGTGTGTGTGTGTTTGTGCTTATGTCTCTATGTGTTTGTATATGTATATGCAGATTACTAGAATATTTTCATTTCTCATGAAACGGAAGAAATATGCCATGCGATGCATATATTGTAAAATTTCTTATTCTTAACCTGAAAATTCAATACGTTTTTTTATTACTGTGAAGAACAAAAAAAAGCTAACTGCTCTTTTGATTTTGTTCATTTTTAGTTCATTTCATTAAAAAAAGTTTATTGTTTTCACTTTGTTGTTGTTGTTGTTCATTCGTTCAGTCGTCTCCGACTCTTCGTGACCTCATGGACCAGCCTACGCCAGAGCTCCCTGTCGGTCGTTACCACCCCCAGCTCCCTCAAGGTCAGTCCAGTCACTTCAAGGATGCCATCCATCCATCTTGTTTTCACTATATTGTTAAAAAAAAGAACCTCAAATGCCAAAAGCAAACATTCATCAAATAGGTACAAAAATACTGTTACCTACAAGGAGGAAAAGTTTGATTTGTTAAAAATTCTTGCATGAGAGAACAAAGTATCTTTGTACCTGCAGGAACTCAATTATTTCATTTGCCCACATCTGAAAAATTATGTCTTTTCCAAGAAATGTCTAGGTCCTCCAAGCAATTCTATGGCATACTTCCATCAGACGTTACCATAGAGTCATCCTGGAGGAACTGGTAAATTAGAGAGAATGCCATTTTGCTGTCATTCTCCCCTCACTAAAGAGAAAATTCCTAGTATCCACCAGATGGAACCATGGCTGTTAAAGTGGAATTGTGTTGGATTAAAAGGCTCCAGGGATTTTCATGGGCCAAATACATCCTAGATTTGCCTTCCCAAAGGCATATCAGGTTCAGATGAGAGGACACTCGGATGGGGTGGGTGAGGGGGGGGGGGGAGAGACTGCTCTGGAGCCTCATGCTCCTGCTCCAACTTTTGCTGAGAAGAGAACTGCTTCAAGAAATAGAAAGCATCCTTCCTTTGTCATGTGCATTCTTTGATTGTGGCCAGATGGAGAGGAATGGAGTGAGAAGAGAGCAGATCCATCAGGAGAGGTTCCTACTGAAACCATCTGGCCCAAGGGCAGTATCTGGTCCCAGAAAGTGGCCAAAGAGAACATCTGGCCCCAAACCTAGAGGTAGCACTATAGGTGCTACTTTTTAAAAAGCAATAGTATCCTGATTTGGAAGCTTACATTAAAAAAAACAAACAGAATAGTTGAGGCAATATACTTTGAAAATGGACACAACTTGTGAATATTCCTCTTTTAAAAGAAAAATATTGTTCTATGAATCCCAAGGGATTCTGGGACTTTAAAAAAAATTTCTCTGAACAAATTAGTGGAGACAAGAAAAATAAGGTAAGGTATATGTAGGGTGAAGTAAGAGTATAACAGAAAGATTGTTTAGTAAATTAGGTTACACATATATTTTGCCTCATTTTTAAAATGGATGAGATTGTAGAAGACTTTAGCAACACGCTGAACTTTATTCTAAGTGAGCAGTTTGAAGGAAATGACATCAGGATCAAGTCCATGGATAGGGTTCCAGGCTTAAGGTGGTGTTGGCTGTGCTACAGATAATGAAATACGGCATGCCTTCTCCTCCAAAAGGAAAAGAAATGTAGAGAAAGTGAAGAAATGGAAAAAAAACATTAACTGAATTTCCAAAAGAATGTAATCTTGATTTTTACTCTTCCATGAGCACATGGTTCCACCACAAGGGCTCAATCCCTGTGTTTGTGAAGTGTGTTGACGAAATGTCTGCCTTGGTCTTATCTAAAGGAGATCAGTCTCCCAGCCCTTCCTTGCACCTTTTCCAGACACTTCCAAGGATGTGTAGGAATAAAAGTTTGAATAAATCTCTCCTGCAGGTTAGCCCCACCATAAAATGCATGCTCTGACTAGATTTATGTCACTGAGCAACTTTCACAGCTGGAGAAGCACTTGCTTGATGTTTGATCTGAGCTGGAGCTCCCCTGAGGATGTTGGTACTTGTTTCAGAAGCATGTCTGGAGCCTTGGATTCTTAATCCTCCATATTAAGCATTACTTTTAACATGGATTTCTCTTCTCATGACAGATTAGAATAGAAAGTGCTTTTCAGCACTTTCAAAATTAGCTTTCTTTTACCATTGAGTAACACACTGGATTGCCAGTAGGGAAATCCTACATGGAGACCTGAGACCCTGTGCTGTTCTTTGTATAAAAGAAATACCATTCATGCATTTCCATTGATGTGTTAGCCAATTATTTGTATTAAAAATTTGAAGTCCAATATACTTTCATTTACCCTTGGGCTCACACATTATCTAAGTAGTACTTTGGATGATGATACTTCTGCTGAGATTTATATTGCTTATGGAAAATGGGATTTATTATTGCTAATAAAGGTTTATTGGACAACCCTACTAAGAGCAATGCTGTCTCCTATTCAAATAATTACTTTAATGTTATTTTATAATTTCCATAGCATTTAATGTGCAATGTGCTTTGCGTTCATCATTGTTCTTGGAAATGAACCAGAAACATACTATAAGCTAAATTACATATTGCTCTTATAATATATATAGTTGAAAGATATATAGCAGTAAGTAGATCTCATTGACTTCAGCTGACCACATTCTATATAAGAATGTTTAAGGTCTTTATCACGTGATGCCACTATTTCACAGCAGTTGTGTGATCACAAATACTGAACACAAAACAGGATGAGCACCTTGGTTATCCCACTTCTATTAATTCATATAATTGCACTGATTTGCTAATCCATGGTTCTGCAATTAGTATTCCATATACCCCTTTAATCTCATCTTTACACTTTTGCTGGTACATAATATACTTTAAAATAGTGGTTCTCTCCTTCCTAATGCTGTGACCCCTTAACACAGTTCCTCAAGTTGTGGTTACCCACAACAACAAAAATTTTCTTTGCTGCTTCATAACTGTAATTTTGCAAGTGTTATGAATTGTAATGTAAACATCTGATATTCAGGGTGTATTTTCATTCACTGGATCAAATTGGGCACAAATACCCGATACGCCCAAATTTGAATACTGGTGGGGTTGGGGGAGGGGTTGATTTTGTCATTGGGAGTTGTAGTTGCTGAGATTTATAATTAACCTACTATCAAAGAGCATTCTGAACTGAGCATTGGGCACAAATACCCGATACGCCCAAATTTGAATACTGGTGGGATTGGGGGAGGGGTTGATTTTGTCATTTGGGAGTTGTAGTTGCTGAGATTTATAATTAACCTACTATCAAAGAGCATTCTGAACTCCACCAATGATGGAATAGAACCAAACTTAGCTCACAGAACACCCATGACCAACAAAAAATACTGGAAGGATTTGTTGGGCATTGACCTTGAGTTTTGGTGTTGAAGTTCACCTATATCCATAAAGCACTGTGGACTCAAACAATTATTTATTTATTTATTATTTATTAGATGCACTTATTGACCGCCATTCTCAGCCCTTACGGGCGACTCATGGCGGTGTACAGTACACATAAAAAGACAGTTACAGAGGCCAGTATCAACAACATATGACTATACAACAAATACAAACTACATAAAAATCCGCTTCGTCTCTTAGTAGAATCATAGCCAGTCTCATTTTCCTTATACCATTCCAGTTCTCATTACCGTAATGTTGTTGCTTAGCACTTAATTAAATGCCCTCTCGAACAGCCAGGTCTTAAGGCTTTTTCGAAAGGACATGAGGGAGGGCGCCTGTCTGATGTGTGCCGGGAGAGTGTTCCACAGCCGGGGGGCCACCACCGAGAAGGCCCTCTCCCTTGTTCCCGACAGCCGTGCCTGTGATGCAGGCGGGATCGAGAGAAGGGCCTCCCCAGATGATCTCAAGGTCCTCGTGGGCTCGTAGGCCAAGATGCAGTCAGAAAGGTATTTTTTGGGCCGGAACCGTTTAGGGCTTTGTAGGCCAAGACCAGCACCTTGAATTGGGTCCGGTAGCAAATCGGCAGCCAGTGGAGCTGGGACAACAAGGGCGTTGTGTGCTCCCTGCCACCCGCTCCAGTTAGTAACATGGCTGCCGCACGCTGGACCAGCTGAAGCTTCCGGGCCGTCTTCAAGGGCAGCCCCACGTAGAGAGCGTTGCAGTAATCCAGGCGGGATGTGACAAGAGCGTGTACCACCGTGGCCAAGTCAGACTTCCCGAGATACGGGCACAGCTGGCGCACGAGCCTAAGCTGTGCAAATGCTCCCCTGGTCACCGCTGAAACCTGGGGATCCAGGCTCAACGATGAGTCCAGGGTCACACCCAAGCTGCGAACCTGTGCCTTCAAGGGGAGTGCGACCCCATCCAGCACAGGCTGTAACCCTATACCCCGTTCGGCCTTGCGACTGACCAGGAGTACCTCTGTCTTGTCTGGATTTAGTTTCAGTTTGTTCGCCCTCATCCAGACCGTTACAGCGGCCAGGCACCGGTTCAGGACCTCGACAGCCTCCTTAGTAGCAGGTGGGAAGGAGTGACAGAGTTGGACATCATCTGCGTACAGATGACACCGCACCCCGAAACTCCGGATGATCTCACCCAGCGGCTTCATGTAGATGTTAAACAGCATGGGGGACAGTATGGAACCCTGTGGCACCCCACAAGTCAAAGGTTGTGGTGCAGAACAGGAGTCCCCCAATGACACCTTCTGGGTGCGACCCTCCAGAAATGACCGGAGCCACCGCAAAGCAATGCCTCCAAGACCCATTTCCGCAAGGCGCCCCAGAAGGATACCGTGGTCGACGGTATCGAAGGCCGCTGAGAGGTCCAGGAGCACCAACAGGGACACACTCCCCCTGTCTAGCTCCCGGCGCAGATCATCCACTAAGGCGACCAAGACCGTCTCGGTACCATGCCCCGGTCTGAAACCAGACTGTGCCGGATCCAGATAATCCGTGTCTCTCAAGAATACCTGGAGTTGTGAGGCCACCACGCTTTCCATGACTTTGCCCAAAAAGGGGAGATTGGAAACAGGCCGAAAGTTGTCCAATTTAGTGGGGTCCAGTGATGGCTTCTTCAACAGCGGCTTTATAATAGCCTGTTTTAGGCTCGCTGGAATCTTGCCTTCCCGAAGGGAGGCATTCACCACCACTGTTACCCACTCGGCCAATCCCCCTCTGGCCTCTCTCAGAAGCCAGGATGGGCAGGGGTCTAGGATGGACGTGGTGGGCCTCATTCCTCCAAGTATCTTGTCCACATCCTCGGGTTTCACAAACTGAAAAGAATCCAACAAAATCGGACAAGCAGGTGCTCTCGTTACATCCACAGAGTCTGCATCTAACGCGGCGTCCAGCCCAGAACGGATCAAGGCGATTTTGTCTGCGAAGAACCGAGCAAATGCTTCACAGCGCGCGACCAAATTGTCAGGGCTCCCACCTGCAGAGGCGGGAGTTAAAAGACCTCTGACAATCCGAAACAGCTCCGCCGGACGGTTCTTTGCAGACGCAATAGTGGCCGCAAAGAAAGTTTTCTTTGCGGTCTTTATTGCCGCGGCATATGCCCTAAGAAAGGACACAAACCGTGCTCGGTTTGACTCGCTCGGTTCCGAACGCCACACGCTCTCTAGTTCCCTCTTCCTTCGCTTCATAGCTGCCAGCTCCTCAGTAAACCAAGGGGCTGGTTTAGCTCGGCTACTTGAGAGGGGACGTTCCGGAGCAATCATGTCAATAGCCCTGGTCATCTCCCCATTCCAGAGAGCCACCAAGGCTTCGACATGGTCACCTACCGAGGTGGCGGGAAAATCCCCAAGAGCCGTCAGGAAGCCATTCGGATCCATCAGTCTCCTGGGGCGGACCATCTTAATGGGTCCTCCACCTTTGCAGAGGTTAGGGGGCGCAGTGAGCCTAAATCTGATCAGGAAGTGGTCGGTCCATGGCAACGGAGAGATGGACAACTCCTCCACACCGCCACCCTGTTCCCATCCCTGACAGAAAACCAAATCCAATGTGTGTCCAGCACAGTGGGTGGGGCCAGATATTTGTTGGGACAGCCCCATGGTTGCCATGGCAGACATGAAGTCCTGAGCCGCGCCTGTGAGGGTCGTCTCGGCATGGACGTTGAAGTCTCCCAGCACAAGAAGCCGTTGAGACTTCAATGCCAGGCTCGAGACCACCCCCGCTAGCTCAGGTAGGGAGACTGTAGTGCAGCGAGGTGGACGGTACACTACTAGAATCCCTATACTGTCCCGGTCACCCACCCTCAGGTAGACGCTTTCGAAATTTGCGGTCTGCGGGATGGGGCACCTGGTCAGATGGATGGAGTCCCTATAGACCACTGCAACCCCGCCTCCCCGCCCTCCGGATCTAGGTTGGTGCTGCACGGAGAAACCCGGAGGACAAAGCTGGGTCAGATTTACTCCTCCAGCTTCATCCAACCAGGTCTCCGTGATGCACGCCAGATCTGCCCGTTCATCCAGGATTAAGTCCTGGATCCAGGTCGTTTTTCCGTTGACAGATCTGGCGTTCAACAGCACCACCTTCAGACCGGAGGGTCCGCTCACCTGGTTACACCAATTTACCTTAGGAGACCGATTTGGAATTTTGATTATAGATAAGTGGTCTGAATTTGGCCGAATTTGAGGTCTCCTTTTCCCGCATCTCCTCCTTCCCACCACGACCTCTATGGGGGCCCCTCGGCTAGTGGAACACCTCCCCTCCTCCATGCCGCTATTTCTGGCTAGGGTCTTAATCACACTTTCACCAGCTGTTTGGGATGTTGGCGTTTTATCTTGCCAATTGTGCTGGCCTTCTTCATCCCCCCTCCTCCCCTCATTGTTTCCCACAGGTTCCAGCCCACTACCTCCCCTGCCCCTTCCACCAGATAATAGTGACAGAGACAGTAAGCATAGGAGGGTGGGCGACCACATGGATGGAAATGGACACTTCGGTAGATGAAGGGTACCAGAGGCAAGCGTTAGCCACGAAATAGGATGGTCCTTGAATACTAGAGTCTTAAAGTGCAAAGTGCAAGGTAAATTCCGCGGCTACCGAGTAATTCTTAAGGTGCAAGGTTTTTAAAGTGCAACAAGATATTAAAGTGCAACAGCCTCAACAGAAAATATTTGGTCCTCTATACTACTAAAGTGCGGCAGGAGGAGTTGGGAGGGGTAAAGTGCCACAGTTGGTAAAGTGCAAACAGTTGGCTACGGAACAGGTGCCACTAAGCGCTATATTATGGTCTTATTACCACATTAGCAGCAGAGGTAGGACGGATTATACCGTGCAATGTTCGCAAAATGTACACAGTGGTCAGGAGACTGGCAGTTAGTAAAGTGCTATGATTCAGATGTAAATAGCTGACGTTTGATGTAAATTGGCGGATGGACCTCCGGAGGTGGTCGACACGGTGGCGGTCAGCTCAGATGGGAGGGGCCGCCGCTTGGCCGGTGGTGAGGGCCAGATGGAAAGGCAGTAGGGCCCGGGCAGAATAGGCAAAGGTGGAAAGCCTAGTTGGCCCAGCGGCCGAAGGAGACAAACAAGTCCAGATGGTTAGGCCGCAGGCCGAAGCCACCCGGCAAGGGACCGTCTCTCTTCGGCTCGATTTGGCCAGTTGGCCCGCGGCCCAGCAGCTTGCTCCGGCCCCTGGAGGAATCCTCGCCGGCAACTGGGACAACAAGGGCTTTAGCTATGAATAGCTCAGCAGATGGAAGAGCTGGCGCGTTGGTAAGAAGGCCCGATGGAAAGTAGTCCAGGGCAGCCAAGCTGGATGGAAGGATTCAGGACCCAAGTAGTCCAGGGCAGCCAAGCTGGATGGAAGGATTCAGGACCCCTGTGGCAGGAGCAGCAGCAGCAGTCTGAGACTCTGGATCTGGACCAAACAATGATGGATCTGGACCAAACTTGGCACAGATACTCGATATGCCCAAATGTGAACACTGGTGTAGTTGGGGGAAAATAGGCCTTGACATATGGGAGTTGTAGGTGATGGGATTTATAGTTCACCTACAATGAAAGAGCATTCTGAGCGCCATCAGTGATAGAATTGGGCCAAACTACCCACACAGAACCCCCATGACCAACAGAAAATACTGGGTTTTTTCTGATGGTCTTTGGTGATCCCCTTGACACCCCCCCTTGTGACCCCCCCCCCAGGGTCCCAACCCCCATGTTGAGAAATACTGTTTTAAAGCAATATCACTGTTCCAACAGTGATTATTTTTTTAAAGATACAAGTAAATTTCAAAATAAATTGCTCAGGAGTAGCAATGGGAATATTGGAGCCCCTGCTGGCACAACGGGTTAAACTCTTGTGCCGACAGGACTGATGACCGACAGGTCAGCTGTTCAAATCCGGGGATAGCAGGTTGAGCTCCGTCTATCAGCTCCAGCTTCCCATGTGGGGACATGAGAGAAGCCTCCCACAAGGATGGTAAAAGATCAAACATCTGGATGTCCCCTGGGTAACATCCTTGCAGATGGCCAATTCTCTCACACCAGAAGCAACTTGCAGTTTCTCAAATTGCTCCTGACATGGAAAAAAACCATGGGGGATGGGGAGAAAGTAAGAGAAGTGAAGACTCCCACCCCCTGATGTCACTTTACTGCTGATATGCCAGTACAGAAGCAAAACACATCTATCACAGAAGGTAAGTGATGGTAAGTGATGGGACTGGCAGCTGTCAACAGATTTTTCAGTCAATTGTAAGGGCAGGTTAATCACAGGGAGGAGGCAGAAAGGTAGTGGGATGTGCGTAGCATCCTGTTTCAATGACAGTTTGCTTGATTTATATAAGAATCCACAGATTAAGCACATATCCATACATACTCACACACTTGCCGTATTCACTTATAAATTTATTTTATGGTATTTGACTTAACATTTCTGTTGATATAGCTGGCTTTTCATACCCAAATGTTCTATATTCTGGAATTCAGCTAACCAAGTCTCAAATATATATTTAAAAATCTAAGAAGAAAACCTTGGTTTTGTCAGGCACTACACTGATGTAAAGGTATGCCATGTTGTAGCCTCCCAACATTTCACAGATTCTCAGGGAGATTGAGATCTCCCTGTTGTGCCACCTCTACAAAGTTCTGGAGAGACTTATTTTGCATAGAATTATGGAAAAAATAGACCCATGTCTGATCCCACAGCAAGCTGGCTTCAGAAAAGGCAAAAGCTGCACATTGCAAGTGTTGAACCTGACTCAGCACATAGAAGATGGCTTTGAAAGGCAGCAGATCACAGGAGCTGTCTTCATAGACCTGTCAGCAGCCTATGATACTGTGAACCACCACCTCCTCCTGAGAAAAATGTATAATATCACAAATGACTACCACCTCACCCGCCTCATAGGAAACCTGCTACAAAACAGGAGCTTTTTTGTTCAGTTCCAGGGCCAGAGAAGCAGATGGCGGAAACAGAAGAACGGCCTACCTCAGGGGAGCGTGCTTGCTCCATCCATGCTCAACATCTACACAAATGACCAGCCACTGCCAGAAGGGACAGAGAGTTTCATTTATGCTGATGATCGTGCCATTACCACTCATGCAGAGAGCTTTGAGATGGTTGAAAAGAAGCTCTCCGAAGCTCTAGGTGCTCTTACTGCCTATTACAGGGAAAATGAACTGATCCCTAATCCATCTAAAACACAGACATGCGCCTTTCACCTTAAGAACAGGCAAGCATCCCGAGCTCTGAGGATTATCTGGGAAGGAATCCCACTGGAGCATTGCAACACACCCAAATACCTGGGAGTCACTTTGGACCATGCTCTGACCTACAAGAACTCCTGCCTGAACATCAAGCAAAAAGTGGGCGCTAGAAACAACATCATACGAAAGCTGACTGGCACAACCTGGGGATCACAACCAGACAAGTGAAGACATTTGCCCTTGCACTATACTACTCTGCTGCTGAGTATGCATGCCCAGTGTGGAACACATCTCACCACACTAAAACAGTAGATGTAGCTCTTAATGAGACACGCCGCGTTATCACAGGGTGTCTGCGCCCCACACCACTGGAGAAATTACACTGCTTAGCCGGTATTGCACCACCTGACATCCGCCGGGAAGTAGCAGCCAATAGTGAAAGGACCAAGTCAGAGACATCTCCAGCCAGGCCCGTAGCCAGGATTTCGTTTCGGGGGGGGGGGGGGCTGATTTTTTTTCAGGGGGGGTTCGGGAGGGGCTGAGTTTTGGGGGGGGGGGGCTGAGTCTGAGTGAAAGAGGGTCTACCCTAGCAAACCTTTTGTATCATTACCCCAATACCCCCATGCATATGGGATATATTGAGTATGGTGATCAGATCATGATATGAATAAACATAACAGTTTAAATAATGCACCAGTAGGCCTTTTCGCGAACCACCATGAGAATTTGGGGGGGGGGGCTGAAGCCCTTCAAGCCCCCCCCCCCCCGGGCTACATGCCTGTCTCCAGCTCATCCCCTGTTTGGGTATCAGCCAGCACGTCAACGACTTAAATCAACACATGGTTTTCTTAGATCTACAGAGACACTCGCTGGAACACCCCAGCAAGCGAGACTCCAAAAGTGGCAGGCCCAAACCCAGCACCTCAATCCATGGGTGATACCAGATGAGAGACTCCCCCCTGGGCACACAGAAGACTGGGCGATTTGGAAGGCGCTGAACAGACTGCGCTCTGGCACCACAAGATGCCAGAGCGCAGTCTTAAGAAATGGGGCTACAGGGTGGAATCCTCGGCATGCGAGTGTGGAGAAGAGCAAACCACTGACCACCTGCTGCAATGCACCTTGAGCCCTGCCACATGCACAATGGAGGACCTTCTTGCAGCAACACCAGAAGCACTCCAAGTGGCCAGATACTGGTCAAAGGACTTTTAACCAACTACCAAGTTTGCAAGATCTGTGTGTTTTTTTTCTTTTCTTTTTTAATCTGTGTGTTTGTTCTGTTCTGTTAGAATTGTAATACAATGGTATGGTTGCTGATGACACGATACATAAATAACATAAAATACAGATTCTCAGGCTCTCTCAAGCACTTGAGTTGTTTGCTATTCGTATATGGGCTGCTATGTTACTTCATCTTTAAATATAATGTAACATCCACGGACTTTGTTATCCACAGGTTACTGAAACTAAACTCTAGTGGATACCAAGGTCCCACTGTACATGATTGTATAGCATTTGCCTGGTCAAGATAAATTAGAAACATCCTTAAAATGCATGTATGAATGAATTTAGCTAAATGTGCTGTTAAGTCTGTACCCAAAGCATAAAATCATGGAATACCACAAGTTGTTCTGAATAAACTAAATATAGAAAAAGGGCAACATTCTAAAAATATAAAGATGCAAATGTTTGCATGAGAAGAAAATATTTCCCACAGTTTCAGGCAATTTTGCAGAGCTGTAGCTTTTTGCATAGATATGCCTCTGTGTGCCTTTACTTGAGGCAGAGGGAATGTCCTTTCTGTTCCATAAAGACTGTGAGGGAGGATGGCAGCCATTAAAGAGTTCAGGGCATTATAATTCAGCAGTGGCATCTTAAATCATATGGAGAGAGCTACGGGAAATCAGTGCTGACTCTAGAGCTACATGGTAATGAACCTTTCATCATCTTCATCATTGTGTTTTATTTTTAAAGGCACTAGGAACAGGACAACTATAATTAAAATTACAAGACTTTGCCATAGAAGCTCACAGTCGAAAGCTTTTGGAACTCTTTGCATAAATCAGTAGTGCAGTTAAATAGTAGAAGTACTACTTTTCGAATGTGCTTTGAAATTATGGGAAAGGGACATTTGCTACAGGTAATGATGTGTACTGGAAAAAGACATACGCTAGAACAAGACACGAGATTCCAGCCTCCAGATC
Organism: Anolis sagrei; assembly: GCF_037176765.1. NCBI lineage: Eukaryota > Metazoa > Chordata > Lepidosauria > Squamata > Anolidae > Anolis > Anolis sagrei. Next base: position 93,051,844 of record NC_090023.1, read on the forward strand.
CTTTCTATACCAACTTTGCAATTTCAAAGACTGTCATATTTAACAAGTTTTATATCCAGATGCATTTTTTTTGCTTTAAGACCCATTTTACTGTTATAGATCTTTATATTTGGAGTCTATTATGCAAGTTTACACAAAAGTAGGTTGTTTTGCTTCCAGAAGGACTTACTACAAAGTAGGGGTATGTGTGCATGCTTTTAAGTTACTTGTCGATCAATGTTGTAGAGTTTTCTCCGGAAATAAATATTTAGAGCTGGTTTTGCTAATCCCTTTCTATGAATTATATAGCCTGTTGCATCTGGTATTTGCTGGCAATCTCTCATCCAACTACGAATCAAGATTGACTGCTTAGCTTCCAAGATTTGATGGGATCTAGTGCGTTAATTTAGGTGTAATTCACTGAAACCATGGGAGCTTCATGATAGAAACATGTGGAAAAGACTCTGTATATATAATTGACTCTGAACTTTTCCAGACAGGCCCAAAATCCATGATAGGTAATGGGTTTACTGGAGGTATCCAAATGACATCTCTGGTAAACCCAGATTAATCCAAAGTAAGCTGGTTTTCCCCAGTTTACTTCAGATCAATTAGACACCACAACAGATCCGGGCCTTACTGAAAGGCCTGGGTTTGTTGAAGTGCTGGGCCTGTGGGGATTGCCATTGCCATTCCAGTTCTTCAGGCTCCTGGAGCCTGAGGGAGTGGGATGGCACCCTTCTCCTCCTCTCTAGCCCCCCATTTCTTGCCCAAAACTGACGTGCCTGCCAGCAGTGCAAACCCCCTGGAGGGTCCTCCTGACGCTTGGAAATGACACATCAGGAGGAGGGGGAAGAGGGATCTCCCCCTTCCCCATTCTGACATGTCATTTCCAGGTAACAGGAGGACTCTTGGGGGGCAGGGGCTGTGCTGCCAAGAAGGCACACCAGGTAAGATTTGGGTGAGAAATTGGGTGCTTGGGGTGGCTGGATGCCATCCGTTGATCCGGGATGGCATGTAGCCACTCGCTGTGGGAAAGTCCAGGGTTGTAGGAGGAGGTGGGAACTCCAATCCAGGAGGAAGCTGCTTCCTCCTGGATTTTAGTATAGTATAGAAGGCCCCCCCCCCTGTAATAAAAAGTTTTATTTAAATAATATAAATAGAGTTCCTCATTCATCAAGGGGTTCTTGTATACTCATAAAAGGTGTTTGTGAGGGGTCAAAAAGGCTGAACTAAGAATACTTTGGAGAATCAGTCAATATGATGTCTGGACTATCATTATTTCCACATCATAGTGAAATCCACTAACAGGAAGAGTAAAATTGATATGAGCTAATTCAAGATCTGAATATAGCAATACCATTTCATTGTAGGAGCAAATTCCAAAAGAGTTGCTAAAAATAAGAGAAACATAATGAAATAGAATACATCCTGTCTATCACTGATTGTGCTGTACTCTTTGTGTATAAAGAGTGGTGAAGAGGGGAGCCTCTTATGTTTGTGGAGGCTCTCTGCACTATTTAGCAACCTAGACATATCCAGGATGACACGGAGAATGAGAATGAGACTTTATTTCTATTCTGCCCTATCTCAGGGTGGCTTACAACATATAGAGAGGCAAACATTCAATGCCGTATAAAAATACAAAATAACATAAACCAAAAGATAAAAACCCTATTTACATTTACGCAAGCAACAAAGACAATCAGACAATTGAACACAGACCAACAAATTCACATTAGAACCAGGCATGTAGCCGGGGGGGGCTTAGGGGGCTTCACCCCCCCCCCGAAATTCTCATGGTAGTCTGCGAAAAGGCCTTACTGGTATATTATTATTGGGTTTGGGCCTGCCACTTTTGGAGTCTCGCTTGCTGGGGTGTTCCAGCGAGTGTCTCTGTAGATCTAAGAAAACCATGTGTTGATTTAAGTCGTTGACGTGCTGGCTGATACCCAAACAGGGGATGAGCTGGAGACAGGCATGTAGCCGGGGGGGGGGGGGGGCTTGAAGGGCTTCAGCCCCCCCCCCCCCCAAATTCTCATGGTGGTTCGTGAAAAGGCCTTACTGGTGCATTATTTAAACTGTTATGTTTATTCATATCATGATCTGATCACCATGCTCAATATATCCCATATGCATGGGGGTATTGGGGTAATGATACAAAAGGTTTGCTAGAGTAGACCCTCTTTCACTCAGACTCAGCCCCCCCCCAAAACTCAGCCCCTCCCGAACCCCCCCTGAAACAAACTCAGCCCCCCTCCCCTGAATTGAAATCCTGGCTACGGGCCTAATTAGAACCATTTCATATTTTAAAAGATTTTTAAAATCTGTTTTAAAATCTGGAGCCCCTTGATGGATAGATGATGCTATTTATTCAGGCTTCATGGTATACAGCACAAGTGATATCAAAGGGCCCTTCCAGACAGGCCCTATATCCCGGGATCTGATTCCAGGTTTTCTGCTTTAGACGGGATTATATGAGTCTGCCATATTACCTGGGATAAACAGAAAACCTGGGATCAGATCCTGGGACATAGGGCCTGACTGGAAGGACTCAAAGAGGGGCTTGTATAGAACCTTAATTATCTTGTCCACTGTTTCTGTACTCTTACATTTTCTTCTTATTCTATAAGTTGCTTCCTAAACTGTTCTTTGCTGGCAGACTCTTGGGTGGATGCCATCTGTTTGGGGTGCTTTTATTGTACTTTTCCTTCATGGCAGAAGAGGGTTGAACTGGATGGTGTTCGGTGGGAACACAGAGAGAGCCTTTTCGGTGGTTGCTCCCAGACTTTGTAACTTCCTCCCAAGAGAGACCAGGATGGCCCCATCCCTGATAGCCTTCCGCAAGCAGGTCAAGACTTTTCTTTGCCAGCAGGAATTTGGGGAAGGATAAGGGGCATGCTGCTAGGGAAGTGTGGGTGGGAATCAGTGGCGGGTGGAGGATAGGAGGATTGTGTGTTTTAAAGTACATTTTAATTGGATTTATTATATTTTAACTGTATTTCAACATAAAACACACAGTACTTTTTAACTGTTTGTTTTTAACTTTTGTATTCACTTTGTTTTAAATTATGACAAAAGTGTGTGGTTGTTACCCGCCTTGAGTCCCCATGGGTATAAATAGTATAAATAAAGTAAATATATTAGATTCATATGTAGAATGTATTCCATTTGCCCAAAGCAAGTTCAGGAAATACTTCATTTGAGAGTTAAAAACTAGAAAACATATGTAGTAATTGGATTTTCCCTCTTCCATTAACATTGACATAGAACATTTATTATCATACTTTTAAAATTACAGTATTTAATTTAATTAGTTAAGATTATTACTGTCCATTGTTTACATTATGTGATGTGTTTCCTCTGCCTAGGCAACCTAATTATTGAAATAATATTGAAAACAGAACAACAACCAAACAAGGTTCCACTCCAGGCTAAGCTGATCATCCCCACTGATAACCTTCAAAGGCTTTGGTGTTCTTTAATGTTCCGATTACTTGAAATCACTTCTGGTAAAAATTACCTACTCCGCTCTATATACAGACAAGGCCATTTAGTAAACACTTAACAACTGCTATTAAAATGTCAGGGTTATTACCAAAGTGATTTGGCTTTTTTCTTTCTTGTGAATCCAAAAAAAAAAAAAAAAAAACCCTCAGATAGGGGTGGGTGCTCTGCAAATCAGGTGTTAAAGATGTACAACAGAAGGATCAAAGAGGGCTTAACTGGGAACAAACAAAAAAGAAATAAAATCTGTAGCTTTGTTTTTACCAGTTTTCCTCACAGCCAAAAATGCAATGCTGTTACATTTCCCCTCTGCAATTTTGCTGACTTAATCCAGCATCTGCAGTACACCATGTGTCATATTTTTAAAACCTGAGTCATTGTAACACAGATCTTTGTGCTGATTTTCTATACAAGAACGGAGAAAGTCATTCCCTTGGAGGAGCACAAGGAAAAACATGTTTATAACTAACGGGTTGCTTGTGGGATTGCTGGGATCAAACCTCCGTTGTTTATTCTGGAACATAAATTAGGCACAGAATGTGTTTACTGTTAACCTGAATAGCAATATACCACCTTGATAGATCATGATTAATGCCATAATCATCATTTCTAACAATTTTGGGTCATAATATCCTTCCCCTGGTGGCACAGTGGGTTAAACTGCTGAGCTGCTGAACTTGCTGACTGAAAGGCTGGTGGTTCAAATCCGGGGAGTGGGGTGAGTTCCCACTGTTAGGCCCAGTTTTTGCCAACCTAGCAGTTTGAAGACATGCAAATGTCAGTAGATCAATAGGTACTGCTCCTGTGGGAAGGTAACAGCGCTCCATGCAGTCATGCTGGCTACATGACCTTGGAGGTGACCAGAGGCGGCCCTAGGTAATTTTCAACGGTAAGCAAACGGTATTTTGGTGCCCCCCCCCCCCCTCCACAACCAATCACTGATATATATTTTCTGTTCATCATGGGAGTTCTGTGTGCCATATTTGGTTCAATTCCATCATTGCTGGAGTTCAGAATTTACTCTAAGACCCATTTATTTGTCTTTTTATTGCTCTGTGTTATCTGTAGAACTCTTCTGAAATACCACATTTTAAATATGTACATCTTATTCCTCTCAGCTTTCTTCAGTTTACACTGTTCTTTATTACAACAATTCTTCCAATTTTTATAATGCATTATGAGCTGTCCTGGAGTTGGGAGCCAAGTCTAAACACAAACATCATTTATGTATCATATACATCTTATATGCAGATCCTGAAGATTACTTTATATGTGACATTTTAATAATTTTGTGATAGCAAAGGTGTCACTACCTCAGCCACCCATGTGGACAATTTTGTATTTTGAAGTATTTTGTATTTTGGAATTTGTTTGTATAAATTTTATGCAAATATATGTAATCTCCCCCTTTTGTTGGTGAGGTACTTCCCTTTATAGAGCAGTAAGTATGTAGCCAATTAGTTTTCATGGCTGTGCAGTACTGCTTCCAGATTTGGGATATCCTTCAGCTAAAATGTCTCAGCAGGTCGCCTGTTGAATAGGAGCCCCCGGTGGCGCAGAGGGTTAAACCCTGTGCCGGCAGGACTGAAGACCAACAGGACCAAATCTGGGGAGAGGTGGATGAGCTCCCTCTATCAACTCCCACAAGGATGATAAAAACATCAAATCATCCAGGCATCCCCTGGGCAATGTCCTTGCAGACGACCAATTCTCTCACACTGGAAGCGACTTGCAGTTTCTCAAGTTGCTCCTGACACGACAAAAAAACTGTTGAAATGAATCTCCCCCTCCTGTTTCTGTTGCTGCTGGTCATTCACTTCACCCTCCTTTTAGACCCAGTGTATGGCATTTGCCAAACTGAGAACAGAAGACACGCAGAAAGCATAAGGCATGCCATTTCTCTTCTGTTGTCCTCACTCCCCTCTCACTGATGCTTGTAAACACAGAGCACATATATGGGTAGCAACAGTAAGAATGTAGAATAGCAAAAGAGTTTCCAGGTATAAATACTTTTCATCTACATAATTTTTGATATTTACCAGATATTTGAGGGGAGGGGAGGCATGGTGCCGCAGTAGGATAAATTACTAAGCTATGGAACTTGCTGGCCAAAAGATTGGCAGTTTGAATCCTCAGAGCAGGGTGAGCTCCCGTTGTTAGCTCCAGCTTCTGCCAACTTAGCAGTTTGAAAACATGCAAATGTGAATAGATCAATAGGCACTGCTCTGGTGGGAAGATAACAACTCTCCATGTAGTCATGCTGGCCACATGCCTTAGGAGATGTCTACAGTTGGCTCCTTGGGTTAGAAATGGAGATGAGCACCCCCCCCCCCCCCGAGCTGAACTTGACTGGACTTAATATCAAGGGGAAATGTTTACCTTTACTAACTGATATTGGCTCTTTTAGCATAACTGTTTTAATACAAGCCAAAATCTACAGGACCAGGACTTGAATGCTTATGAAGATGAAATTCAATAAGCATTTACTCTGATACAGTCCCACTCACTTCAGTTAGAGCACATTGTTGTACATGGCCATGGAAGGCATACTCTTAAGAAATATAAAATATTCAAAGTCTCTTTTAGTAGAAAATGTAGTCGATGATGTTATGAAACTAGCTTGCAATGAATATATACATGATATTATTAAACAATCATGCAATGAACTTATTCATGAATCTATGCATATTTTAAATTGCATGTGTGTATTTTTTGAAAGTAAAACTTTTAAGATGAAGAAGGCTCATAAGAATTCAGAAAGTTTTTGTGATTATGTTATGTAGAATGTGCCTTGCTGATGTTTCTTTTCAGCTAAACTAAGCTTTGTTTGGAGGTTGGTGACATCAGCTCATCTCCTAGTAACGTCTCTTGACTTCTCTCCTCCCACACTTGTTCCAGAGAGAAAGCGAGTGGAGCATACAATCTGATCTCTCGGACATTGTAGTGCTTCCACTTGGATCCCCTTGCTTCATTGTCATAATTAAAATAGCATTTTGTTTTGTTTTGTTTTGATTTGAGAGGAAAAAAGTTAGGAAGTCAGAAACTATACTCAGTGACAGGCGGGGGAGGCTTATCCATCAAACCGTCAACTCACGTCTTTGCACAGGGTCACAGGCGAACAAAGTAGCTTGTGTCAGGTTGAAATAGCACAAGTAAGTGTTGGTGTGTTTGAAGCGGGTGGTTTGAAGTCTATTTATTTGGCTTGAAAGGCTCAAATGGCCTGCTGCTGAGCCACAGGACTCAAAAGGGGGAGGTGTCCTCATAAATTATTACTTGAAGGCTAACCACCCTCATTTTTGAGATGGAACGGTGCCATCTGCTTCTCAAGACCTTTGATCTATTTTTTTTTCCTGCCAGGACAGTAAGGAAAGGCTTGGATTTGAAATTCTTAAAGTTCTAGACACAATAATAATAATAATAATAATAATAATAATAATAATAATAAAGGCGACAGCAGGATTGAAGAGAAACAACTGAAAAAGCTGACATGATACGAGGATTTGAAGATCAAACTGCAAAGACACTGGAAGAAGCCAATAAAGATGGCCCCAGTGGTGATCGGCACACTGGGTACAGTGCCTAACAGACCTTGGCCTGCACTTAAACATGATCGGCGCTGACTAAATTACCATCTGCCAGCTGCAAAAGGCCATCTTACTGGGATCTGTATGCATTATTCGCCGTTACATCACACAGTCCTAGACACTTGGGACGTGTTTGACATGTGATCCAATACAACAACCAGCAGAGTGATCTTGTCTGCTGTGGACTCATCTTGTTGTGTTTCTAATTATTATTATTATTATTATTATTATTATTATTATTATTATAAATATCATCTGCCTGCAAAAAAGAACAAAAAAGAACTGGGACCACAAGCCTGAAAAAGTTACAGAGAATGAACACATCAAGCTACTCTGGGACTTCCGAATTCAGACGGAGAGTTTTGGAGCACAATACTCCTGACTTCAGGATCGTGTTAAAAACAAAGTATGGATTGTCAATGTTGCAATCCCAGGTGACAGCAGGATTGAAGAGAACTGGAAAAGCTGACACGATATGAGGATTTAAAGATCAAACTGCAAAGACTCTGGCTCAAGCCAGTCAGGGTGGTCCCAGTGGTGATCGGCACACTGGGTACAGTGCCTAAAGACCTTGGCCTGCACTTAAATACAATCGGTGCTGACAAGATTACCATCTGCTAGCTGCAAAAGGCCATCTTACTGGGATCTGCACACATTGTTCACCGATATATCACGCAACCTTAGACACTTGGGAAGTGTTCAATGTGTGATCCAATACATCAGCCAGTAGAGTGTCTGCTGTGGACTCACCTTGTTGTATTTCAAATTATTATTATTATTATTATTATTATTATTATGGCTAGTTTTGACAGATAGGAAGAATATTTTGATAGGACTCAGGCATGCCATGAAAGACTGGGCTTGGAAGTCAGGCACTTTGGTTCAACTCAGGTCCTCCTCACCAAATTAAAACTTTTGGCCTGGTGCGTATTATTTTAGAGGGAAGTTTGTGTTCCAGACAGAGAAGGGGTGTTATTCCTGGCCAGTTTCTGCCACTGGGAACAGAGTGCACAATTGCATCCAGAGAGCTGAGGCTCATTATCAGCTTTGAGAAGCCACTAATGGGGAATTAATGCCTGGGTTTGTTGGGGAAGGGGAGGGGGGTGAATGGAGACCATTAAGGGAGAACTCTAGAGGAGCTTCTGGGTGTGCCTTTTGAAACAGGAGCTGAGAGGAGTTGATGAATTGGGGCTGTTTTATGCCCTGTCAGGAAGCATTATGGGGATGGGAGCTGGAGCCTGGTGCCCCAAAGGTGCGTGGGCGACTTTATTTGGATGCCTGCTCTCTCTCTCTTTCTCTTTTTCTTTCTCTCTTTCTGTGGATGGATCTCTTGCGACGCTTGAATGCCAGTCGCTTCTCTCCTTCCCTCCCTCCTTCCCCCTCCAAGCACAACCCCTCCGCGTGAAAGAAACCCCTGGAGAATCCTTCACTGGAGTCGTTTGGTTTAGAGCTGCCTTTTTCCTTTCCCTGGGAGAGGATTAGGGGAAGAGGAGAATGGCTTTGTGAGAAGGAGGAGAAGAAGAGAGAGGGACGCAGAGAGCGCACGAGGGAGAGAGAGAGAGAGAGAAAGAGAGAGGAGAAAGAGCGATTGCTGAGACGAAACTCCCCACAGCCTGGAAGAGCAGCCTTTCAAGACTTCTTTTCAGTCCATTGAGACGCCTTGCATGCCATACAGCAGCTGGGGGCTGCTGATGTCCCTTTCAGCTACCTACTGCAAGTGAGCTGGTAAGGTTCAACCCCCTCCCTCCCTCCTTTCCCCCTTGTTCTGTGCTATTGTGACTGCTTTGTATGGAGGAGACTTCTTGGAAGTTGGGTCCTGGAGGCACCTTGCCTTGGCTTCCCCTCCCTTCCTTGAACAGCTCTTGGGTAGATCCAGAGGCAGGTTGAAAGGTATGGATTGAAACAGAGAGACTGTGTGTGCCCAAGTCATGGGACATCTTTTGCTAAAGTGAGCTTGGTATGTTAGAATGGGGAACCTACAGAGTGCAGACCTGCTCAGATGCCTTGAAAGTTTTGAAAACATATTTGGGCCAGGGAGCTACAAGCCTCTGTTTTTGCCACATTCCTTCCTGATGTTATCAAGTTTGTCACTTTCCTGGACCAATTCCAAATCTCCCTCGGTGTGCGTGAGAAACATATATGAGAAGCCCCCCTCCCTTTCCCCCCTTCTTCTCCTTCTTTCCCCACATGCTTCACACAAACAAAGGCCACAGGGGCTGCTTGTCTTAACCACAAAAGCTACCCAAACTGCTACCTTTGAATGGAGGAGGAAGGGGGGGGGGGGGGGAGGAGGTCTCATGGAAATACCTTTTCAAAAAGGCAGGGAGAAGAAAAGTTAGAGGGATGCAAAACGTTTTAAAAAGTTGCATGAGGCAGGATGGCCTAGAATGACACAAAAACAGCATGGAATAGATGACAATAGGAACACAGGTGCATTTTGGAGCCAGAGTTCTGAATTTTAGGTGCAATATAAATCTTGCTTTATTAAAATGTATTAGAAAATTAGGGGGCCCTGAGTTAACATTTTTAGGATAGGTCATGTGGACCATCTATAACTTTTGCATTCACATTTCCTTTTAAAAATATAGGTTTTATTCCGTGTCAGGAGTAACTTGAGAAACTGCAAGTCGCTTCTGGTGTGAGAGAATTGACGTTGCCCAGGGGATGCCCAGATGTTTTGATGCTTAACATCCTTGTGGGAGGTTTCTCTCATGTCCCTGCATGGGGAGCTGGAGCTGACAAAGAGAGCTCATCTGCGCTCTCCCCAGATTTGAACCTCCAACCTGTCGGTCATCAGTACTGCCAGCACAAGCATTTGACCCACTGAGCCACTGTCTCTGTCACATTATCAGTTTTGATATATTATTTATAATAGCATATTATAAGTTTTGTTATATTATGGAGAGTAGTGTGACTGGCCCGGATAAATTCAGATTCAGGGGAAAGTTTTTTTTTTAACTTGTCTGTGCTTCTCAAAACAGCAAATATGTCATTTACAAACAAAATTTCTATTGTGATAAAAAAGATAACAGATAAAGAAAATAAGGAATGTTTGGCAATAGTTAAAGCTATGGCTGACAGAGAGCCAGAAACCTTCTTTGATGTAGCTTGTTTATTTTTCCATCACTTTCTCTTTTTGACAGCTAGTTCTCTAGCCTGCTTAAACCATTACTATTTTATTCAGCTTCCATGTCTGAAATGTGTTATTGTCTCTTTCCCTCCTATTACACCTCTTTTCTTCCCTTCTTTTCCTGGCTTCCAAGAAAGTAATGGAATGTTTTTATATTCATTTTCTCCACATTTTCCCCTAGAACTTTTCTTGAGTTGCATCTCATTCAGATAATGAACACTGGGGGAAAACACCTCCGTGAGTCATTATCATGCATAAACTGCTTTAGGAAGTGGGCCATTACTTCTTAATAGTGGTGGGTATTTTGCTTGGAAAGAGACAGCCAACATAAAGGAGTTGTCATGGAGCCTTAAAGAAAGGAAAAGAGCCAAACTGTGGCTGGGTGAGTGTGCCTGCTACAATCCTTCTGTATTTAATTACTTCTACATATATGATGCTCAAATGCAAAATGATTTTCCTTTCTTTTTCACACATGCAGCCAGAGACATACTAGCACAACTGGTTGCTAGGGAATTAAACAATGTGGGTGGATTTTATGCCTAGGAAGTAATGTATATCTCACACAGTAATACTGTTAGTGGTTTCGGTGATTATATACCCATTTCTCTAATGCAAAGCACGCGGTAACCACACAAGAGGGATAGTATGTGAATTGGATTAGTTGAATTTAATTTTTTGTTGGTTTGTAGTAGGTCATTTCTCTCAAATGGTCAGTTGTACATTCCTCTACCATCAAGCCTTTTTTTAACCTAACTCCTCCCTTCTATGAATAAAAACGTATTTATTCATTTAAAGAATCCACAGAACTTGTTCATAAGAAGTTTCAGTTTTATCGTATGTACTACTTTTTATCACTCCAGTTTTAAAAGTTAACATTTATGAATATGCATATACAAAACCCTTCACATACACACACACAAACTCAGACATACCTGTTTGAGAATAAGCTGTGCAGATCAGATGATATTTTCATATTGTTGTTTCATTCTTAAATATGCATAGACTGTTTTACTGAAATATTTTGTTGTGTCTCTGTTGTCAAATGTGTTGTCATCAAGACAAATAGGAGCCACGGTGGCACAATGGGTTAAACCCTTGTGCCGGCTGAACTGCTGACCTGAAGATAGGAGGTTCGAATCCATGAGACAGGGTGAGCTGTCAGCTCCAGCTTCCCATATGGGGACATGAGAGAAGCCTCCCACAGGATGGTAACACATCCAGGGCGTCCCCTGGGCAACGTCCCTGCAGATGGCCAATTCTCTCACATCAGAAGTGACTTGCAGTTTCTCAAGTCACTTCTGAAAAAATAAAAAAATCAAGACAAATCTTCCAATTTCTGGAGAAAAATGGAAGATCACTCTGCAATATATTGTGATGTTGGCACATTTTAACCATTAAGTCAAAAGTACCTGTGTTGAAATCAGTAAGCAATTTGCCATCAACCTTTGTATAAGTTAAAAACTGTGTGTCTCGATGTATGTGCCTTCAAGTTTCTTGACAACTTATGGAGATGCCATGAAAAGTATATGTTTTCTTTGATGATGACTGCTTAAGTTTTTCCAGTTCCTTCTTCTGTAAGGTGGCCTCCAGTGCTTAATATTCATTAGCACTCTCCAAGTACTATCCAAGACTAATCCTACTTACCTTCAAAAATCAGACAGAATCTGGGACTTTTGTGTATTGAGATAATGAGTTAAGATTATACAGAGTATGGGAAAATCCAATGACTATATGCTTTGTATCCTTGGCCAGAAACAAAGTAGGAGACAGTGCAGAGAAGATTGATGCCATTGTGAAAGTTTGTGCCCCTGACCTCTCCTTACTGTCTATCCATCCCATCCCCCACCCCCAATATTAACTACAGCATTCAGAACAGGACTTGTGTTACATAAGTTAGTGTATATGTAAAATACACAGACTTTATGCTTCTAAAAAATTAGGATCTTCAAACTCATTTAGGAAAATTCATTAACAGCTTGCTACTCCTGATTTTCCAATGTGTCAATATCTACAGGGATTTGTTCAACAAAACTAACACTGTTTGCATTCTGTGCCCTGTTATAAATGTGAACCAGCTGTACTGGTCTTTATTTCTGATGGTGGTATCTAGCTATTTATTTTATTTGAATTTATTTATTTGATTTATACTAAACCTTTCTGCCAAATAGTTGCCTTCAGGGATGTTTACTATAACAAAATACACATGAAAACCAAGTATTAATTAAAATGTAACATAAAACAAATTGAAAACATAGTAAGAGTGATGGAACAGTTACATGCCAAAGGCCTACTAGTATCAAATTGAGTTTATTTCTCCATGGAGGCATAGAGAAAATGAGGCTGATGTCTTCTGAACCTCAAAACGGCCATTGAGCAGGATCAATGAAAAAGTCCCAGTGTACCGAGGCTTTAATGTAATGTAAAAATATTTAATGTAAAGCCCAAGGTATTCCCAGAGTCCCATTGGAATGCGACTTCATAAAATAACAAGCTGCTGTTGACATTTTTGGTTTCTGGTCAAAAAAGCAGAAATTGAAGATTTTGCAAAGCAGATCCTTTGATCGCTGCAAGCTTTGCCAAAACTTGTTTTCTTGTACAAGACTTCAGTGACTTCAGCACTCCAGCTGTCCATCACAGTCTCCCTGTTTAGCCCCTGTTGTCTCGCCATTTCCCATTTATGGGAACTTTAAGGCAAACCTGTTACAGGGTTTCTTGCCATGATATGTTCAGTAGGGAACCAAGGTTACCCAGTGGGTTTCCATGCCTGAATAGGGATTTGAACCATGCTCTCCTGGAGTCTGTTCACTTTCAAACTACTCCACCACACTGGGTGCTAGTCCAACTCTTTCTAAAGATTTATTTATACTAGGGGACATAATAAAAGAGCAGACTGCATAGTGAACCTCAAGTAAGGATATGGCTGAGGAGCAAAATTGAGTTATCTTATACACTTGTCATAATGCTTGTGCTTGAAATAACAGCTTCTGGTGATTATTGTGCCCAAGAAAGAAGGGCTACCTACACCCTAACTCTTTTAAATACCCCTTCCCCTTGAAGAAATGCTAATAATAGCTATGTAGAGAAGCTATTTCCATTATTGCATGGTATGAAAGGGTTAAGTGTTCCAGTCCCATTCAAGATTAAACCCATAACTGATAATCTGGCAATAGCAAACATGTTGGGGAAGAAGACATTCCTGGAGTTTTGGTGATATAATTGCATACTAGTTGTCAGTAACATCTAAACTTTACCATGTATTGAATGGGGGAAGATGTGGCCTTTCAGATACATAGATCTTCAACTCCCAGTGTTCTCACCATGGCCTATGCTGATTGGCACTGATGGATGTTTCACTACATCTAGAGAACTGCACTTTGCCTAGACATGCTAATACTATCATAAGACATAAGCACATTCTTCTTTCTCATAGCTATCTTTTGATAAGGCAAAACTGAAGAATATTTCTAGAACCATGTTGGAATAAAACATAATATTGTACAGTTCAAATGACATACCATCCTTGGCAGCACAATCCCTTCCATAGGAGAGTCCCATTGGGTTTGATAGGGCTTGAGTAAGTAGATATAGGACTGCAGGCTTAATTGCATATCTAGGTAGATAGCTACCAAACAGTTATTTGCAGGAAAAGAAATGTTCTTTCTTCTTTAATGAAAGAAAACTTATTCTCTTTCTTCGTTTCCCAGTCTTTTCCTTCTTGTTTCTTTGATCACTGTCAAATATAAGATATTTAAAATAGTCGGTCTCCTTCCCCCTTTTGTCCTGCTTCTTTGGAAGTATTATTTTTTCTCTTTGTGATCAAAAAGATTTGTGATTGAAAGAGCTAATTTACACTGGATTGTATGCTCTCTCAGCAATATAAGATTTAATCTCAGTTTGGGATTTAAGGTTCAACAAGTTTACAAACCATTTTAACTGAATATGAGCAAAGTAAGTATAAATGATAGTTGTTATCCTATTGCTATCCTATGTGAGTCTAGGTTCCTTTGTGCACGTGCTTATATTTTGAGGTCAATGTATAACATTCATAATATACAATTGAGGGTTGAAAAAGCATATTACACATGTGATGACATTTCACATCATGGTGCTAGCATGTTGCACATAATTCTACATTTATTGTATACCAGCAATTGGTTGTGCAATGTACACTACATATTTGGTTGTGCAAAATGACAATTCTATAATGAAGTGGAACAAGGCACAACTCCATGATTATAATCATTACATCATGTCTCTTGGGTGCAGAGTCTTGGCCCATATTAACTTTTAAGCATTGGCTACTGGTGCGCAATCATGCTTTCTATGGCATCCTGGAATTCAGAATAAAATGTGGTTGGAACTATACTTTATACTTTGATAGGTTGAAATTGATGATGAAATGCAGGAGGCAAAATATAGTACTCTGTGGAATTGTTTTTGCAAGTTTGTTATCTCACAGAATTGTAAGATCTATAATTTTCCTCTATGATGCCTTCATCTGACAAGTAAAAACATGCTCTCTACTCTGCAAGCGATATCCCAGAAACCTGCTGTGATTCTTCGCACCCAAATTCCCACAGATATGCAAGCAATGCCACTGTGGAACATATAAAACATCCCCCTTTTCAGTCTGGTTAAAACAAAGAGAGAGAGAACAATTCTTGCACTGCAGGACACTTTCCGCCTCTTACAATTTTGAAGCAGAAGGGGGAAAAGTCATTTAGAGCTCTTTGCTAAAAGAATATTCTACCCTTTTTACTTTACCATTTCTTTGCAGCTGCAACTGAATTTTAATATTTTTCTCCTGCTATTTGTGAAAGACTATTTCTTAAAAAAAGAAAAAGAAATTCGTGAGGTATCAGTAGCCAAATACAGGAAAGCCCACATAATGCATGTAAAACTGTAGCAGCTGAGGCTGCCAATGGAAAAAAAACCCCTTTATTTCTGTCACTGGTATACAGACATTCTTAGAGATCTACTTGATATTGCCTTGACCTCCGCAAGTGGAATAATTTGTGCTTTACAATGGATTAAGTGAGATCAGAGTTAATGCCTATTGTATTCTCTGATATCATATCCTATTTAGAAGGCAATTTATCTTCTCCCGATTTGGAAATAAAAAAATCTTGAGTCACATTAAACAGCGATTATAGAGTAAGTCTCATAAAACAGAGTTATTCTTTCACACTCCATAGTTATATTACTTTGACACCTTTGACTGTCATGCCAGTATCCTATGGAATACTGGGATTTGTAATTTGGATGTGGATTACAGTTCTCTAGCAGAAAATTGTACATACCTCACCAAATATAGATGTCATGATTACAAAGAATGGAGCCATAGCAACTAAGGTGAAATCTAAGTGTGTGCTTATGTAATGCAAAGGAAATCTTACTTTCTTGATCCACAAACCCCTGGAATTCAGAGGTCTTTCAAAACCACCCTCTAGCAGATGTACCCTGTTTACTCAAATCTAATGCTCACCTCTTTTTTTTTTTTTTTTTTTTTGGCTTAAATAACTTCACCAAAATTAGGGTGCACATTAGATTAGCATCATATGGTCTTCTTAGTCCTGAGCCAAAGCAAAAGGGGAGGCTGCTTCAGAAGCTCCTGGATCTCCTGTTTGAGGGATGCCATCTCTACATAATGGTCATGGCTCAATGCTATAGGATCCTGGGATTTGTAGTTTGGTGAGACATAGGCATTCTTTAGTTGAGAAGGCTCAAGACCTTGTCAAACTATTACCCCCACAATTCCATAGCATTTTTCCTGTCAGTAGCAACTGGTGTGAGAGAATTGGCTGTCTGCAAGGATGTTGCCCAGGAGATGCCTGGATGTTTTGATGTTTTATCATCCTTGTGAGAGGATTCTCTCAAGTTCCCACATGGGGAGTTGGAGCTGACAGAGGGAGCTCATCTGTGCTCTCCCTGGATTCGAACCTCTGACCTGTCCATCTTCAGTCCTGTCGGCATAAGGGTTTAACCCATTGCGTCACCAGGGGCTCTTCCACAGTATTGAAACAAGACAATTTAAGCGCATCGTAAGATCTTCTTTTCCATTTCTGGAAGCTTTAATGCTCTAACATTTTTGTTTTTAAAGAAAGAATTCTAAGTAGGCAGCAACTGTAATGGCCAAATTGCAAAGAGTGTATTTTTGCCACTATACAATACATTAGGCAGCAAATCCTTTTTTTGTTTGTTTGTTTTTGTTTTTGGTTTCAGGGTTTTTGATAATTGAGGTGAGCATTATATTCAATGGTGCATTAGACTCGAGGAAAAACAGTAGTTTGAAAATGGAAATGTTCAAATATCCCAAGTTAGTGTGAAATATAACAAATTGATAGTAATATGATTTCTTTTCCCTGGATATGATTCTAGAGAATCACATATGAGCTAAACTACTTAGAAATGTGTGTGTAAAGTGTAGAAATTTACCCTCTTTTTATATAACAACTTCCTTGAAAGCCTATCTTGTTCTTTTAAAAAAATAAAATACATCTATTTCCACATGGACGCTTCTTATTCTGTAAATTCAACCATTGTTTGTTATGTCTACCCCATAATTAGACCTCAGATGGTGAGGCAATTTCAAAACATGGTCAACCAATTTACATGCTAATCCAACAGACTGCGGTGGAGCCATGATTAGCACAGACTCCATCAACATCTTAATTAGCCCCAATCTCAGTGTGAAGCAGTGGTGGCTATCTTTGCAGGCCTGAGAATGTTTGCTTTTTCAGCACAAATGCATGCTCCCCAAAGGCTGGAGCTGTTTCCCCCACTAATTGCTGTTGAAACTGAGAAACTCAGGTCATGAGAAAAGCTAGAGCTGCCTAAAAGATGGAACTAGTGGTATATTCAGCGGAAATTTCGATGCCACCCGTTATATACTGGTGAGCGCTCAAAATAATGTTCAAGCATGAATAAAGTAAGCACAATGGCTTAGTTTTGTTAGAAGGTATCTTATATATAGTGGGGATGGGACCACTTTGTGACAAGGGATAGAGAACTGACAAATACTCTTATTTAAACAAAAAAGCAGTTGTCAGCAACACTAACACTGGCATTGTGATTTTTGAGGCAAGGAATTTGACATGTGCCACTCTTCCAGCTGTGAATGGTCAGAATTGTTGCTGAATACTCACATTTCACAGAATTTTCATTTCATAGAATTTATCAGCTCCAGAGATTCTTGGATGAGACTGATTATGCATTACAGGTAACTGTCAGTGTCAGTGATCCTTTGGGCTGCCTTTCTGGAATGAGACTTAGGCCCCTTCTATACCACTATATAAAATCCAAATTATCTGCTTTGAACTGGATTATATGGCAGTGTAGACTCATATAATCCAGTTCAAAACAGATAATCTGAATTATCTGTGTTGATTATCTAGAATTTATGGCAGTGTAGAAGAGGCACTACGGCTCATCTACACCTACCACAAAATCCAGAGCCAGTCTTTGAAGGCCACAGAGGTGTTCAGACATGCTGCTCCCAACTGATTCAGCACAACTGGACTGTCATTCTTACCTTTAGTGTTGGACCCAGGGCCCTTCCACACAGCCATATAAATCAAAATATCAAAGCAGAATAACCCACAATATTTGCTTTGAACTGGGTTATCTGACTCCACACTGTCACATATCCTGGTTCAAAGCAGATAATGTGGGATTTTATTCAGCTGTGTGGAATGGGTCCCAGTACCACAGAAGATGACTGCAGAACTCTGGAGAGTTCCTGGATGGTAACAGACACCTTTCCTGGCATCAACAAAGGTGCTCAGTGGGGGTCAGGAGTTCTTCAGAGCTCTTTTGTCTTCCATGTTTGTAGGGGTGACACAGTCCTGGTCCATCCTATTTCCTTGCACTGCCACGTGCAAGAGTAGGGGGTGGTAGTGCCAGCTTAGAATCATAGAATCAAAGAGTTGGAAGAGACCTCTTGGGCCATCCAGTCAAACTCCCTGCCAAGAGGCAGGAATATTGCATTCAAATCACCCCTGACAGAAGACCATCCAGCCTCTGTTTAAAAGCTTCCAAAGAAGGCGCCTCCACCGCACTCCGGGGCAGAGAGTTCCACTGCTGAACGGCTCTCACAGTCAGGAAGTTCTTCCTCATGTTCAGATGGAATCTCCTCTCTTGTAGTTTGAAGCCATTGTTCCACGTCCTAGTCTCCAGGGAAGCAGAAAACAAGCTTGCTCCCTCCTCCCTGTGGCTTCCTCTCACATATTTATACATGGCTATCATATCTCCTCTCAGCCTTCTCTTCTTCAGGCTAAAGCTTGTATAGTCAGCAGCAGACTGGTCAACACTGAAGTTGATCTGCCGTTTACACACTGCCCAAAGTGCATGGCTGCTCTTGAGTTTTGGCAAAACTAGAGTGTTCCCCAACATTGCTTAATCTGGGACCAAATCAGTGCAGCCCAATTTACTCTGTGTTAGGGACCAGAGGTCCCTGGAGGTTGCTTGAACATCCAGGAAGACTTCTGTTCCACTTCGGGTTTTAGGGCTGATATAGACAATCCTTAGAACAGGGGTCCTCAAACTAAGGCCCGAGGGCTGGATACTGCCCTCCAAGGTTATTTATCCGGCCCTTGCTTAGTCTGAAATGACTTCAAAGCACACAGCAACAACAATAACAACAATTCTATCTCATCAGCCAAAAGCAGACCCACACTTCCCATTGAAATACTAATAAGTTTATATTTGATAAATTTGTTCTTCATTTTAATTATTGTATTGTTTTAAGTGCTTTTTGCACTACAAATAAGGTATGTGCAGTGTGCATAGGGATTCATTCATGTTTTTTTCAAATTAAAAGTCAATTCTCCAACAGTTTGAGGGACTGTGACCTGACCCACTGATTAAAAAGTTTGAGGACCCCTGCTTTAGAGGGATGGTTTTGTGATGACTCTGGTCTTTTCTGGAAAAAAAAAACAACATCCTGATAATCTGCATAATTCCTTTTCAATGCCATTTCCATTGGTCTACAGGATTCTTTGGTAGTGTTACATAGTTATTGAATTGCAGTAGTGCATTCCTTTTGGAACTGCCCATTGAAATTGTTCGGAGCTTAGGGTCAGTTGCAAGAAGAATTCAGTCTCTCGGTTAAGAGGAGATTCACTGGTCTAGTTCTTGGCAAAATGAAGAGTGCTGCTTAAAAGCAAGCAAATCTTAAATGAATTGTGCATAAAAACAGTCATCTCTTGACATGAAACTTTATTTTAAATTCAGGTGCCTTTTAAATATGGTAATTTGTTTATTTGCATTATTATAATTAGCCTAAAACGTATTATTTTCAAAGGAGAGGCCATGCTAATTGCTTGCAGCATACAAAGAGAGAACATCAAGTATAAAATTAACTTGTTTTTATTTTTGCATGAGATTTTGTGGATATAAACCCATTTCGTTGAATGCAGTACAATGTATAAATCATATTGTTATCAAATCTTATTACAGATAAATAAGTAAATCTTATTGTTACCAATGCAATGGAGTCATTCATTCAGTTTGATTGATTTAAATCTTGAATCACTATGCAACAATTGATTTAATGTGTTACATGATCTCAGTAACTGCATTATAGTGATATTTACTTTTTCATCACATTCTGAGACACTTTGGGCACCCAATTAGAAGAAAGGGAGAGTAAACAAATAAAAAATATGGTTTCTGCTCATGTCATGGCAGCCAAATAAGCAATATAATATGAGGGTGCTCTAAACAGATTTTGAAATTGTAGTGCTTAGCTCTACATGCCTGCTGCTATACCAGATAATTAAAAACTCAGCTTGAAACTCTTTGTAGAAGAGTATGCTACAAGCAAGAACTATTATTAGATTATTAAAATATAATATTTTGTATGGTGAATTGACAGATATATCAACAACAGTTATTGAATACCTAAAAATAGTCCAGGTACATCTATTTTATCTGATTTCTTTCCCAACTGTTCTTATACTACAGCCCAATATGGTCTAATTCTGCTGCGTTATAACAATGCCTAAGACAATGGTTAAGCAGCAAAGAAAATGAATAGTATTCAATTAAAAAAATAATCCAAATAGCATACAAGAGTCCAAATTGTCTAAAGAGAGGAGTAAACAGGGAGACTAACATATAAAAATGGAGTAGCTCATGCATGTGACAGTCAGTAATAGAAAGGAAACCTCTCATCTGTTTTCCACCTGTACATATTTATGATCATCCTTTGGTGAGCCACAAATGCTTTGTGGTTTGAGGGGATTTAAAATATTTTCCCTTAACCTTTAAATAATACACCTGATGAATGCTACTTTTGATGACTGCAGCTGCAGAGATGGAAAGTCATATGAGCAGCAATCTTCCTGGGTTAGAAAGATAAGAACTGCTTTGCTAAATCATAACAAAGGTCCACAAAGATGATCACAATGATTATAGCAACAAACCTTGGTAAACCTGAAAACAGACTGCTCTGCATGCACAGTCTGGCTTTAGGCCGGGACATGGAACTGAAACAGTCTTGGTTGCCTTAGTGGATGATCTACGCCAGGAGCTAGACAGGGAGTGTGTCCCTGTTAGTTCTGCTGGACCTCTCAGCGGCCTTCGATACCGTCGACCATGGTATCCTTCTGGGACGCCTCGCGGGAATGGGCCTTGGAGGTCCTGTCCTGCAGTGGCTCCGGTCCTTCCTAGAGGGTCGATCCCAGGGGACACCTGTTCTGCCCCACAACCATTGTCTTGTGGGGTACCACAGGGATCAATACTGCTGGGAGATCATCCAGAGTTTCGGGGTACGATGTCATCTGTACGCGGATGATGTCCAACTCTGTCACTCCTTCCCACCTGCTACTAAGGAGGCTGTTCAGGTCCTGAACCGGTGCTTGGCCGCTGTAACGGTCTGGATGAGGGTGAACAAATTGAAATTGAATCCAGACAAGACAGAGGTACTCCTGGTCAGTCGTAAGGCTGAACAGGGCATAGGGTTACAGCCTGTGTTGGATGGGGTTACACTCCCCCTGAAGACGCAGGTTCACAGCTTGGGAGTGATTCTGGACTCATCGCTGAGCCTGGAACCCCAGATCTTGGCGGTGGTCAGGGGAGCTTTTGCACAATTAAAAATTGTGCGCCAGCTGCGCCCGTACCTTGGGAAGTCTGACTTGGCCACGGTGGTCCACGCTCTGGTTACACCCCGCTTAGACTACTGCAACGCTCTCTACGTGGGGTTGCCTTTGAAGAATGCTCGGAAGCTTCAAATGGTCCAGCACTCGGCAGCCAGGTTGCTAACAGGAGCAGCACTCAGAGAGCATACAACTCCTCTGTTGCGCCAGCTCCACTGGCTGTCAATTTGCTACTGAGCACAATTCAAAGTGCTGGCGTTAACCTATAAAGCCCTAAATGGTTCTGGCCCTACTTACCTCTCATCTCCTCCTATGAACCGACCAGGACACTAAGATCGTCTGGGGAGGCCCTGCTCTCGGTCCCGCCTGCGTCACAGGCGTGCCTGTCGGAGACGAGAGACAGGGCCTTCTCAGTGGTGGCCCCTCGGCTGTGGAATGCCCTACCTGCAGACATCAGATCGGCTCCCTCGCTGTTGGCGTTTCAGAGGAAGGTGAAGACCTGGCTATTCGAACAAGCATTTGACTAAACAGTGAAATTGAACATAGGAATACAGAACAATGGATAATGAGAGTGGATTCTGATTTTATTGTTGAGGCGTTATGATTGTTATACTGTTGTTAATTGTTGATGTTATAATCTGTTTTAATTGCATTATACTGTTTTGTGATAATTTGCATTGTTGTGTAAACTGCTTTGAGTCGCCTAAGGACTGAGAAAAGCGGTATAGAAATAAAGTAAATAAATAAAATAAATAAATAGTTTGTGTGATCTAGTTCAGAGTTTCTCAACTAAGGTTTAACTCAGGTAATGGAGGGTGTTGACCAAGCAGCCGTGTTAGGGATCTTTCACCCAAGCATGGGAGTGTACAGTGGGACTCTGTCCGTTTGGTTGAGAGAATCCTCAGTTTATATGTGAAATAGGAAAGGCATTCCTAATCGATGTGCATTGCATTGCATGGAGAGGAGGGCAATAAAGTAAAGACATCAACCTCTCCTTCCCAAATTATGTCCCCCAAACTTGTCTTATGCTTATGGAAGCAAACAAATTCTACTTGTGTTCTAAAAAATTAGAGATAATTTTTCATTCTAAAGAAGGAATAGTATTTTAGGCTTTTTGAAAGTATAGCTTTGGGTTATGTTTTACCATTAAGCATTGATAATAATTGTTGTAAATATAATTTTGTATTTCTTCAATTCTAAGACACATTTCCTCCTATATAAACATATCTAAAATGAAATGCATCTTAGAATCATGGGTTCTTTTACACACACACACACACACATACAGAGAGAGAGAGAGAGAGTCATAATAAAGCTTATTTTCTGTTAGTTTTAGTGAAGTTATTGTGTGCCTTACAACGAATGGCATCTTAGAATTAAAGAAATACAACAATTAAAATCAGTTTACAATTTATTTAAAATAAATCTGCCAAACATACCTTTAGAAAAATTAAATCCAATTTTGGCTAAAATCAGTTGTTTAACAGAAATTTATTGTGATTTATTGACTTCATAACATTTATGGAAGGGAAAAAAGAGGTTAATTTCAAGAAAGGTAAGCTAAGCTTAACTTTCCTATGGTTGTGCCCCTTCAAGTAATTTCTAATTTACGGCAAGCCTTAGGCCATAAATGCTATGGCATGGTGTATTCATAGTAAATGCCTGTTTCTATAGAGATTGTCAAAAAGTCATTTTTAGTTTTCAATAGAGAAAGAAAATACTCTTGCACATGCCAATGCTAATTAGCAACCTTAAGACAGACATGTGTGATACTACTTTTATCTTTACTTGTATAAAGTAAAAAATAAACAAGGAGATTTTCTTTCTGAAAAGAAGGAAAAACTCAAGTTTTTCTTCTTTTTACTCTTTTGACCTGCATTAGGGCTGCTTTCCTGTGAAGATGAGAACCATCCAAAAAAAGATACACTTTTCATTCTCTTCCCAGATAAGATAATTGTTATTTGTTTATTATAGCTAGAATGTACTGATCATGCGAATGTATTTTGACTTGTAGAATCCTGTGTTGGGAAAAAAGAATTGATGATTTTTTTTTAAAAAAAAAAACTTTCCATGAGATCTGAAAATTATTTCAATGATTACTCCAGAGTAAAAAGGTTGTAAGGGCCCCCTAGTGGCACCGCGGGTTAAAGTGCTGAGTTGCTGAACTTGCTGACTAAAAGGTTGGCGGTTCGATTCCGGGGAGCAGGGTGAGCTCCTACTGTTAGGCCCAGCTTCTGCCAACCTAACAGTTGGAAAATATGCAGATGTGAGTAGATCAATAGGTACCGCTTCTGCAGAAAGGTAATGGCACTCCAATCAGTCATGCTGGCCACATGACCTTTGGCATAGAAATGGAGATGAGCACCACCCCCCAGAGTCAGACACAACTAGACGTAATGTCAGGGGAAACCTTTACCTTTTTTTAAAAAAAATGAAGAAGGCTGATCTAGCTACTATAAATAGATTGCATCTGATATGGAGGAATAATTTAAGCTGTTACCAGCGTATATAATGAATTGATGCGTATTCATAATAAAATCATTTTGTTACATTTTTGATAATGAATGCAAAAGTTATTTCCTTTAAAGTAACAGCTATTATTTCATTGTGGTTTTAAAATTATGATATATAGTATTTATGTGTTCTTTGTGCATTTTTGTGACAAATAGTGGGATATAAGTAAAATAAATTTCTGTTCATTCTCACAATGCTAAGAATAACTGTAAAACTATCTGTTGTAGGACTCCCCTAACCTTCTGCCTGCCACCAAATTGAAAGAGTTCCACTATTACACTTCTTTTTATGGGCAATACATGGTCACCTTACAATGAAATTGGTTCTATTTTACGTTAATACGCCCAGTTTAATATCATCCTTTTGGAGCAGAATACAAAACCACTGGTCAGTATTCTAAATGATGATATACTATGTTCTTAATAATTGAAGACATCATTACATTTTCTGTTTTATGTTCAGTCACTGTTTTAGGAGTAAGAATGTCTGTGAACTCTACCCTTTCATCTCTTCAAAGTTAGTCACAATTATGTTCCAGCTGCATAAGAAAGCTAGGGATAACTATTTTTCAAAAGCAACTGGGCTAGCCTCTTCCAGCATAAAAAGGATGATGAGAAAGGAAAGAAAACAAGATAGTGCATTATCTTTAAGACTAACTTGTTTTTATTTTACCAGCACCTTTTCTGGATATCAGTCCATTTCTTTAGTACAGAGTGGCATTAAGGCCTCATTTATAAACTAGATTGAAATTACTATTAAGTTCAAATCCTGAAATATCAGAATCAAGTGACAAATAAGAAATGACAGCTGGTATCTTGTCAACTCCAGCTGTCCTTCCACAAAAGAGCTATGTAAGGACTTTTGTCAGCAACAGATAATAAGCATATTTATCTCCCACTGCTATAAATACTGCTATGGTAGAAATTTTATGCTAGTTTGGCAAATAATATCATAAGCCTCCACCAAGGGCAGAATGCAAAGACATCAAATGCCTAAAAGTAACGTCTTTCAGAATATAGCCAGAACCGACATACTTTCAGAAATATTCCCTCAACTCAGTTTAAGGCAAGCTGTGGTTGAGTTGATAAGGTTCATGCAATGACACAAACTGTGTGTGCAAAGGAGAACCACACTATGTCGAAAGCTGCCACCTGATTATACCAAGAAGGTGGAAAGCTTTCATCACTTTGTCATACGTATGTGCAAGGAAACGCCATATCCCCTTTTCTCAAATTGGCAATTCCGATGAGACTGCCGTGTTGTTCAATATGCTCTGCTACAGCACTATTGCACCAGATGAGACAGAATAAAGGAGCACAGTTTCCCCATGGGATTCTTGCATGCAGGCAAAATGTTGATGGACTTGGAACTCAAGGTGGATTGGGTTGAAACTCTGTAGAACAGAAGCCCACATGATAACAGCTGACCCTACGAGATTGGGACAGTTTCTGAAGTCACATTGTTAAGGAAGTGAAGCAACTTCTCAATGACAATAAGGCACAAGAGGTAGTCATTTTGGTAGCTAAACCTCTATTTTGCAGCCACTTAAGTGTATCAGTGAACAAGCCCTTATTTATTTCATATCAAAAGCATTGCATAAATTAGTATAAAACTGATAAAAATAGAAGGAGCACAGGCCACTAAATATCTTTTGACCAAAAATAGGCAACAGCAATGGCATTGTGTGTAGCCTCCAAAAATTCTGCCTCTGTACATGAGGCAGGGCATAGTGGACAAGCATACAGATGCGGAGTTGTCTGTTCTGCTCCACAGTCACACAAGGTGTGAGATTCTTTTAGGTAATGTCATTTTGTCAGGTTGTCTTTTGATCTGCCCACTCTACTTCTGAATCTGTTCAGGGAGTTCCACGTTGCCCATTCTTGGTTTGCTGCTGGAGGAAGACCCTCGCGGGGGGGGGGGGGGTGTGCATTCAGTTGGGATTTCCTGGTTTAGCTGCCCAGAGGGATACCCTTGGTGTTGCTGGAGGAATGTCAAGAGGAGTGGTAGTTCTCATAAAGCTTTTCCTTGATTTGAGTCTAAACAAGCCCTTTAAAGACCACTTGCACTGTTTGTAGAATGCATGGAAGATGAGCCGTTATCATCAATTGACACCCGTGGAAAATGTGAAGCACCCATCCTTAGAACTGATGTGCAAATGGGTCATTAAGAGTTGGGACCTTATCATGGAGAACATTGTTGTGCAAAGCTTTTAAAAATTGACATTTTAATGCTCTGGATGGATCCAAAGATGATGCACTGTGGGAGAGTGATGGGGAGAAACATCTACCATGAGCAGTACTAAAGACAGCGCATCAGATAATTACAGCAATGACAATGGTGCAGAGTATTTTGACACGAAAGAGTTAAATATTTAGCTATGTAAATTTGCTTTTTGAACACTTTGTATATGTTCTAAGTTGTCTTTAACATTGGTTAATTTAAAATGTTTATGTTTCAGAACCAAGGAGAGCCCCTTTCCCCCCTCACATAATAGCTGCACCCCATTTAAAAAAAATAATATGTGATTAATATGCAATGAAATATGTTATTTGCTTGGTTGCTGTGCAAACAGAATGCTGAACTAGACAGGCATCTGTCAGTACATATCTTATAGTGACGTGTCTATACATCCTTTCCTTTACTTATATTTTAGTTGCGTTCTGGATTTCAAGTCCAACAAAGCACACATGTCACAGCACAGGGAAACTGCTTTTTTATTACAATTTGATTATTAAAAATAACAAACAAGCTCTGAGATGTTTGTGAGTAAGTAGGCAAAAGGATCATTAGGGAATAAATAATACTTAATAAACCATTAAACAATAATGCTGTACAATAACCTTTTCTGAATACTGGTTTCCTTGATGATTAAGGCATTTAATTCATTGAGACGTGCTTATAACTGTGCTCCTCATTTTCATTTTGATATGTCTGTTTGTCAAGTCTCTGACTCCCAGATGTTGCTTCTGTTGTTTTTTTACTTCATTAGTGTTTTTCTTCATTCCTACAAGATTGCCTGCTGTACTACTTACAGCTAGAAATTGCCTGTGGTGATAAATAACGTCCTGGTTTTTTTTTTTTTGCATGGAAACCCTGCAAAGCTATAAATTACTTAAAGGCTGGCTGTGTGGAATTTTCAATATTTCTCTTTCTAAAAGTAGCAGGCTCGGGGGGGGGGGGGTCTAATTTTTTGGGGGGAAAAAACCCTGCTGAATTTGTTAACACAAAAAAACCAATTAATTATTTACACAGGTGTGAACAGGTGACATTTGGAATGAAAAGGTTTGTTTGGAGGTTATTTTTCCCACATTCTTATCTGCCATCATCAAACCCATTCACACCTGCAAAAGCATGTAAAAGCTTAAGTAACAAAATGTGCTTTAGATAATCTGGTGTTAAACTCCTGGGTTGAATGTCAAAGTGCTTTGCTTGATATTAAATTATTTGTTATTGCAATATGTTTAAGTCAAGAGCAACATAAATGCAGATACTATACTATACAGATATTGATGACATGTTTTCCATTCCCAAATGATGAGAAATCTGCAGCATTATCCTATTATATAATTTACCTTTGGGTTAGAACAGTGGTTCCCAACTTTTTTTGACCAGGGACCACTTTGACCAGGGACCACTCTTCAACTTTAGTACCAAAAGGGTTACGAATCAGTTTTTGGTCAACTTTAGATTCAGTTTGGTTATTTGGGGTACTGATTCAGAAATTGCATTGGATAGACCACATCAGCTGTAGTGTCCGATACAGAATATATGCCATCCAGTAGTCACCATGTGCTCACCCACAGAAAACCATATTTAATAAGCCTTAGCACTATAAGATGGTTTCACAATGGTGAAGCCACTGACCATATTTTAGTTCTTGTAGACCACCGGTGGTCCACGGACCACAGACTGGGAACCACTGGAAGAGAAACCATACATACAAACATAAAATATTTAATAACTATGTGTTGCAAACCAGAGCAGGAAACGAGGCCCTAAGATAACTATCCACCACATTTGACTGTGAAAAAAACAATCCTTTTTTATTGAAGAAAAATGGTTACAAAAATAAAGGAAAAATGCAAAGTCAAAAGCCACAGCAAAATCAGCAAACATGAACGTCCATGAACAAGATCAAAACCCAAAGCCACACTGTAAAATACTGGAACCTGTTAGCAATCCACTAACCGTACTTGGTGTCCTAGAAATCTTTCAAGACGATGGCCAGGGAAACCGGGAGAACTGCCAAGGTCTTCATCAATCTAAAACGATGCCTGAACTGAGAAAGTCAGCCCGACGGAAGGCACTTAAAGCCGAAGAATTGGTTTCGTGATACGCCTCCCTGCTTTGAAGCCATTGTTTGTATTTCTTTTAATCTGGAAGACCTTCGCAAGCTGAGTGATTTACTCCTGTCTTGCCAGATCTGCCCCCTTCTGTTCTCATTAAGGTTCCCAGGTGCAGAAGGGAGTGAAAGGTCATCGCTTCCCTCTGAAACATTCTCATGAACACTGGTACTTTCATTTTCCAAATCTACAGAAGTTTCTTCCTCACTAATTTCAGGAGCATTGACATCAAGAAGTACATTTTCATTAGCATCAGGAAGTACATTTTCATTAGCATCAGTAAATATATTTTCATTAGCATCTGGAGGTACAAACAGAGAATCAGGTTCAAACTCAGGCTGAACCCCAACACTATGCCTTCTTTGTAATGAATTCGTTCTACAAAAAGTATCTACTGGAGGCAATCAGGCTTATTAAAAGGGGGGGGGGAGATAAGAAATGAATAAATCAGACAGCATAATCACCTACTTTGTATTGGATTCCCTGAGGAATATCAAAAGCATTGCAAGGATACTTATATTTTAGTTAACTCCAGATGAAAAATCTCAGTTCTCCCTTTATCCAAAATCAACTGCAATTAATAATTTATCTTGCTTTCCTATCACTCTATGTTATTATAGTGCTATTATTCAACTTTAATTGTGGAATTTTGGTATGTAGTTTGGTGTGACCCAAGAGCTCTCTGGCTGCAAATTCAAGTGGCTACCATTTTCTTTGATTTGCTTAGAATACCCCAATTGTTTCAATGTAATGGTATTGTCAAGGTAATATTCTGTTAAAAATATGGAAGCTGAATTGTAGTCTCAAGGGTCCCTAGCAGAACAGTATTCTGCCTCTATCATCTACTATTCTGCTCATGCCCACAAGGCAAATTTTCTTCCACTTGAGGAAGAGGGTAGTGAACTAGGAGAATAGTGCCCCCCCCCCCCGAACATTTATTTGAATACTCTCTTTAGACAGCGCCCTTTAGACAGTGTTTATGTGAAACAGGTGAGGAATTATTTTTGGGGAAGAGCACCAATGTTTTATCGGTCTTAGAAAATGCCATTTATAAGGATGCAGGACATTTTTTCTTTATAGTCAAGGACCTTTCCCATGCCCTAAAGGCTACACAGTGGTAGTTTTCAATATAAAGCAATATGGGGTTTCTGAAGTATGTCACTGGAATTCTACTGGGGCTTTTGCACAGTTTACATTCCCTCTTTAGTTCTAAAGCATCAAGGAATACATTCTTTTTCTGAATATATTTGTGGAAGTCCCAGTGGTTTTAGCAAAAACAGTATATACATCAGAAAGCAAAATTGGTCCAGAATATCAACTAAGGCTTTAATCCTAGACTGTGTTAATTTTCTGATAAACCCCATTAAACACACAGAGATTTGCTTATGCTTGGATATGTGTATTGTTGATCTGTAAAACATTAAAAGAGAGCACTTAGACTACAATTTTGAATATGCCTATTAGGAAATAAACCACATTGAACCCACCAGGATGTACATCTGATAAGCACACACAGGATTGATCTGCACATATTTCTTTGGTCTGATTCAGCAGGGATCTCCTTGTGTTCTTACAGAGTGATTTGCCAAAGAAAATTAAGTGCCATAGTTCATGTTGGCAGCTCCTAGGGTAGCTTAGCATATTCATTAAATGTATCCAGGTAAAATCTAAGTGAAGTAGTTTGCTATTCTAAATAGAAATACAATACATCACAACATAATAGGGAAGACTAGCATGATACAGTTGATTCCCTTGCAAAACATTCAATATTGCAAATCTAAATATATTTTTAGATGTTTTAAATTAATTTTACTATTTCTAAAGTTTAAAAACTTTTGTTTGAAATATTATGTTAGTCATATTGTGTTTTATCCTACCCTGTAAGCCACCTTGGGTTCCATATGGGGAGAAAGATTGGATATAAATTTAATAAATAAAAAATATATATATATAAATAAATAAATAAATAAATAAATAAATAAATAAATAAATAAATAGACAAAGTGACTTATGCATCTGCTTAATCTGTTATCTATGTGCTAATTGTTGGAAGGCAACTCAAAAACTACCTACCCCTCCCTTTAAAAAATCTCTAAACTTTGACTGGTTAGCAGGACACTTTTTGATTGATGGTATTTAAAAGACAACTATTCGCTGTAAAGTAGTGTCATCAGCATAGTTTTCAATATTGTAGGAGAGAATGGAGAATTATGTTCCCCTACAAATATTATTGAACTTCCAATTGTTTAGTATTAGGTCTATAAATGCAGAAAGCCTATTTCTTATTCAATTTAAGTTAGGTGAATTGTTCCTCATGTACTCCAGTCAATATATTTTGAGAACACTCCAGCAAATATATGCCATAGGCAATTTCTCTTTTGCGTATCCATTGCAGATATCTCTATTCCTTTTGCGTATCCATTGCAGATATCTCTATTCCTCTATTTATTGTGTCATAAGCAAATTGAGAATACAGTTATAATGTATGTAAAAAAACAACTTGGCGTTATACTACATTTTCTTTGACCAAAAGCTGGCTACTTCAAGTGCAGCTGGTGTCGCTGTAAGAAGGTTCTCCATTGTAGTAGGTGGTGTGTGGTTTTCTCTCCTCTACACTCACATGTCATGGACTCCATTTTGTAGCCTCATTTCTTAAGATTGGCTCTGCATCTTGTGGTCCTGGAGCACAGTCTGTTTAGCGCATTCCAAGTCACCCAGTCTTCTGTATGCTCAGGGGGCAGTTTCTCATCTGGTATCAGCCACTGATCGAGGTTCTGAGTTTTAGCCTGCCACTTTTGGACTCTTGCTTTCTGAGATGTTTCTGTGAGTATCTCTATAGATCTTAGAAAGCTTTTTCTTGATTTAAGGCGTTGGCTTGCTGGCTGATATCCAAACAGTGAATGTGCCAGAGATATCAATGCCTTGGTCCTTTTGTTATTGACTGCTACTTCCCAATGGATGGTCAGGTGGTGCAATACTGGCTAAACAGTATAATTTCTCCAGCAGTGTAATGCATAGACATTCTGTGATGCCCTTGCAGAAGCCTGTTAGCACAATTATCACACAGAATTCCAAAGCAGAACATTAATATGTCATATATTCAAGAAGACACCTCTTCACCTCTTTAATGATAGTAGTATATGGAGATATGATCAATCTGCAGCTGACACTTTCTAGCTAAAAAATATGGAAAAATGTTTATGTTGGTCATTCTGTCTTGTAGTTCTATCAAGAAACTGTTTTTACAAAATCAGGTTTCTATATATTACTCTGCCAGAATTCTACTGATTTATTACAGCAGATGTGATTTCACATTTTAGTTTGTGACAAGGAAGAAAAGAATGGCTCCTTGGAAAGAAAGGAACTAACAGCGCTTGAAGACAATCCAAAAGACAATCAAGTAAAAAATTATGCTGCTGTTTTTATTGGCAAAACAGTAATTGGTGGAGAAATACATCAGTAGGACCCCGAGATGGATCCAGATGTACAAGTGTGTTGTAATTTGATACTATGTGTGTTCACAGCTGTAGCCAAGAGCAGAGAAAGATAGCAATAAACCTTTTGATTCTCATTTCTCCCCAAGAGAACATGAAATCAGAACACAGTGTTGTGCTTTTTCTTAGAATGTATATAAATCATCAAGCAAATCATTTTTCATTTGAATGTTTTTCTTATTGCAGGTCATTAATAATTCCTCAAGTCATCAGATGTCTAATTACTCATATTTAACCTAACTTATATATGTACTAAGTATTACATTGCTATATTTATCAATATATATTTGTCCACCTTCAATAGTTAGAACATAATATACATACACATAAACAAGTACACACATACATTTGATTCAACAAAATTTTCTATATCTTAGCTCAGTCATCAGTTAAAATGGAGACTATAGTGAATGCTATGGAAGAGCTGCTATGAGGGAACCAGATAAGATTATTGAGTGCAAAGTTGCATCATTTAATACCAAAATCAGAATTGTCCATGTCATATTATTCCTTATTCCATGTATAGATGTGAAAGCTGGACAGTGAAAAAAGACACACAACCACAAATATAATGTCTGTATTGCTATGACATTTTTGTGGACATACTTGGTACCAAACCAGTGATTTGGTTTGTTTTGATCTCTTTTCTATATAGATAGATAGATAGATATTTTCCTGCCTTATCATTTCTTGAAAATTATAGAACTATTTTCATGGCAACTTTTGCAAACTTCCTTTTTGTTTAGAGTTGCCTTATTCAACTTCTTTAGTTTTGGAGAGAAAATACTTGTTTAAATTAGTAACATAATCAGGAGAGTGATAGTCAAGCAATGTTTTGTGAGATGGGAAGTCTTTTGTAAGCTTCAGATTGAATTCCTCACTCTGGGCCTCTGTCGCCTAGCAGTGCGGTTGACAATGTCAATAGCAGACTCAAAACGCTCTGTAAGCCACAGTAAGAAACTGTTAGGGGAAGGAATGACAAGCTTACATTCCAAGAGAGCTTTTCAAACTCATCAGCACAGAGGGTTAATTGTTAGCAAAGAACATTTTTTACCACTCTAAGATCAAATGCATTTCCAATTTTGGATGGCATTTTTCCAATTTTGCTTTTGTGTGTGTGTACACGCACACATACAAACACTTAGTGTTGCTCAGATATTTATGAATTGTTTTAATAAAAATCAGACGGTAGCTAAATATATGAAGGTATTGTTTATTCTAGAAATATATCATTGCTGCTAGGTTTCAACATGTAATACTGGTTCATATTTGTTATTTTTCTGTTGAGTACATGATACATGGCCAACTAGGAGCCTCTGGTGGCACAATGGGTTAAACCCTTATGCCAGCAGGACTGAAGACGACAAGTCGGAGGTTCGAATCCAGGGAGAGCGCGGATGCGCTCCCTCTGTCAGCTTCCCTTGCGAGGACATGAGAGAAGCCTCCCACAAGGATGGTAAAGCATCAGAAACCATCCAGATATCCCCTGGGCAACGTTCTTGCAGACAGCCAATTTGGTTACACCAGAAGTGACTTACAGTTTCTCAAGTTGCTCCTGACACACACACAAAAACCAAACTATTATTTATTTACTTTTCTCCTGCTTTTCTCCCACAACTGGGACTCAAAGTGGCTAGTGAATGATTTTAAAGTAACTTTTTGTACCTTAAAAAACCCCTTTTGCACTTAGTAAGAAGTGTGCAATTACATTATGCAAAGAATGCAACTGAGTCTTTCAATCTTTACAAATCAGAATAGCTGCACTAAGACCAAGCAACCCATATGGTCCAATAATTTTACTCAAGGGAGTTTATTAGTCACCAAGTGCTAAAATGCTTAGGTTAGAAAACAGCAAATTATTGTTCACAGTTCAAATGAATTTCTCTCATTTCAAAGTGTACATTTCTGCAAGATAAGAAAAAATAACACAAAAGATACGCTTGCAATAATCTGCATAATGTCTATTTAGCAGAATAATGCATTACATAAGTGCTATATAAATTAATAAATCAATAAAGGTTAACAGATTAAACAAAAGGTTACGGTACCAGCAGGGTTTATCATTTTAATAAATCGAATAAAATTATGCAAAATAAATTTTCTTTTAGTTACATCATGTCTATTTGACCCTGGTTTAACAAGCACGCTTAAATTCTTATATAAAATCCTGGTTTATGCTCTCTCTCCATTTGATATTGAAAAGTGTTACTTCAGCTGGAATCTCATGGCTGTGAAGATGGCAAAGGGGAGGGGGGAATAATCTGAAATTGCTGCACATTCTGTCAGTACAAAAAGGATTTCTTTAAATATGACTTTGCTGAGAAGGCGAGGACAAAGCATATGCCCATGAGTAATACTTTATTAATCCATCATGATTTAAAGCGACACTTTTCCTCGCTTCCCAATTTGCATGTCTCACAATAGACTTCCTAAATATCACCTTCAGGTCTAATGACTTGGGGTGCAAGCCAATTGAACCGAATGTTGGTTGGATGAGCAGTACAGGACGGCCAGAATGGTTCTGTGAATACAAGAGAAAGAGGTCCAAGCTATTAAAAGTGTTATGGTCCATTGCCATGCGACCATGGAGCATTTTGTGGAGAATGGGCTTGATGCCTGGCAAATGTTTCTGGAAGACTCATTAAATCCCTGGAGGGGAAAACAGAGACAACCGCTTCACTGCAGTCAGTGATTCCCTCGTTCTTCAATTTAATTATAAACTGTCTTGATAATGAGTTTGCTAACAACACTCCAGTCCTTATTCCAGGATTCTCCCTTGATTAAATGGATAAACAATGTTCAAATCCTGGCATTTAGAAAGTAGGACTAAAAGTCTGGCAAATTAAAAAGGGGAAAAAAGAGCACAAAGTCCTTTTGACCCATTAGTTTAAAAAACAATTTAGATGGAGATGCATGGAGGTTGTGCATGTCTACTTATGTATATAGTCTAATATAGAATACAGTAACCATAGCAACCTCTCTATCAAGGGACAGGGATATGCTTGAAAACTAGTGACGTCTTAATGAAACATGTGTATCAAAATGTCATGACAGTTTAAAGGAAAAAGAACGCTGCAAGTCTCAAGTAGGTAACAGCAGAAGTCGAAATTATATTGCATTGTTAAATCCCTAGCAGCTGTCAAATCCTGTAGAGAGTTTCAAAGTTCTCCACATTACTCCATAATATACATATCAGTCCTGTAAGGAAAGCTAGCCATCATAATACTGGAGATAGAGATGGAGTTGCCATATCAGAATAGACACTTCTTGGGTTTACAGTTGATGACAAAACTAATTGGGCACCTCCACTGTGCATTTATATTTAAAACTACGCACAGTGAGAAGTGAAACTTATGAAATGGAGTAAAACAAGGCAATATTTTTTTTGAATTAGGGCCCAAAAGAGAACTGCAGTGATTATTATTATTATTATTATTTGCACTTGTTAACCGCCACTCTCAAGCCCGAAGGCGACTCGTGGCGGTGTACAGAACATAGAACACAAAGGACAACAGGTTACAATAAATCAGGACCACAACACACATCTTACTAATACACAGCTACTTAACTAAAAATCTGCTTCGTCTTGTTTAGGGTCATAATCAATCTCGTAGTCATGGTCCATTCCGGTGGTCATTCCAAAAACATAGCACTTAGTTGAAGGCCTTCTCAAAGAGCCAGGTTTTCAGGCCCTTGCGGAAGGCCATGAGGGAAGGCGCCTGTCTGATTTCAGCAGGGAGGGAGTTCCACAGCCGGGGGGCCACCACCGAGAAGGCCCGCTCTCTTGTCCCCGCCAGGCGTGCCTGTGAGGCAGGCGGGACCGAGAGAAGGGCCTCCCCGGATGATCTTAAGGTCCTCGTGGGCTCGTAGGCCGAGATGCGGTTCTCAAGGTATTTTGGGCCGGAACCGTTTAGGGCTTTGTAGGATAACACCAGCACCTTAAATTGGGCCCGGTAGCTAATTGGCAGCCAGTGGAGCTGGGACAGCAAGGGCGTTGTGTGCTCCCTGCGTCCCGCTCCGGTTAACAACATGGCTGCCGCACGCTGGACTAGCTGGAGCTTCCGGGCCGTCTTCAAGGGCAGCCCCACGTAGAGAGCGTTGCAGTAGTCGAGGCGGGATGTGACCAAAGCATGTACCACCGTGGCCAAGTCAGACTTCCCAAGATACGGGCGCAGCTGGCGCACGAGCCGAAGCTGTGCAAATGCTCCCCTGGTCACCGCCGAAACCTGGGGATCCAGGCTCAGTGATGAGTCCAGGGTCACACCCAAGCTGCGAACCTGTGCCTTCAAGGGGAGTGCGACCCCGTCCAGCACGGGCTGTAACCCTATACCCTGTTCGGCCTTGCGACTGACCAGGAGTACCTCTGTCTTGTCTGGATTTAATTTCAGTTTGTTCGCCCTCATCCAGACCGTCACAGCGGCCAGGCACCGGTTCAGGACTTCGACAGCCTCCTTAGTAGCAGGTGGAAAGGAGTGACAGAGTTGGACGTCATCTGCGTACAGATGACACCGCACCCCGAAACTCCGGATGATCTCACCCAGCGGCTTCATGTAGATGTTAAACAGCATGGGGGACAGTATGGAGCCCTGAGGAACACCACGGGTCAACGGCTGTGGTGTTGAACAGGAGTCCCCCAATAACACCTTCTGGGTACGACCCTCCAGAAATGACTGGAGCCACCGCAAAGCGGTGCCTCCAAGGCCCATCTCTGCAAGGCGTCCCAGAAGAATACCGTGGTCGACGGTATCGAAGGCCGCTGAGAGGTCCAGGAGCACCAACAGGGACACACTCCCCCTGTCTAGCTCCCGGCGGAGATCATCCACTAAGGCGACCAAGACCGTCTCGGTACCATGTCCCGGTCTGAAGCCAGACTGTGCCGGATCCAGATAATCCATGTCTCTCAAGAATACCTGGAGTTGTGAGGCCACCACGCTTTCCATGACTTTGCCCAAGAAGGGAAGATTGGAAACAGGCCGAAAGTTGTCAAATTTGGTGGGGTCCAGTGATGGTTTCTTCAACAGCGGCTTTATAATAGCCTGTTTTAGGCTCGCTGGAATCGTGCCTTCCCGAAGGGAGGCATTAACCACCACCGTTACCCACTCAGCCAATCCCCCTCTGGCCTCTTTCAGAAGCCAGGATGGGCAGGGGTCTAGGATGGACGTGGTAGGCCTCATTCCTCCAAGTATCTTGTCCACATCCTCGGGTTTCACAAACTGAAAAGAATCCATCAAAATAGGACAAGCAGGTGCTTGTGTCACATCCACCGAGAGTGCATTTAATGTGGCGTCCAGCCCAGAACGGATCAAAGCGACTTTGTCTGCGAAGAACCGAGCAAATGCTTCACAGCGCGTGGCCGAGTTGTCAGGGCTCCCACCTGAGGTAGGGGGAGTTAAAAGACCTCTGACAATCCGAAACAACTCCGCCGGACGGTTTTTTGCAGACGCAATAGTGGCCGCAAAGAAAGTTTTCTTTGCGGCTTTTATTGCCGCGGCATATGCCCTTAGAAAGGACACAAACCGTGCTCGATTTGGCTCGCTTGGGTCCGAGCGCCACACGCTCTCTAGTTCCCTCTTCCTTCGCTTCATCGCTGCCAGCTCCTCAGTGAACCAAGGAGCTGGTTTAGCTCGGTTACCTGAGAGGGGACGTTCCGGAGCGATCCTGTCAATTGCCCTGGTCATCTCCCCATTCCAGAGAGCGACCAAGGCCCCGACATGGTCACCTACCGAGGTAGCGGGGAACTCCCCAAGAGCCATCAGGAATCCGTTCAGATCCATAAGCCTCCTGGGGTGGACCATCTTAATGGGTCCTCCACCTTTGCGGAGGTTAGGGGGCGCAGTGAGCCTAAATCTGATCAGGAAGTGGTCGGTCCATGGCAACGGAGAGATAGACAGCTCCTCCACACCGCCACCTTGCTCCCATCCCTGGCAGAAGACCAAGTCCAATGTGTGTCCAGCACAGTGGGTGGGGCCAGTTATTTGTTGGGACAGCCTCATGGTTGCCATGGCAGACATGAAGTCCTGAGCCGCTCCTGTGAGGGTTGCCTCGGCATGGATGTTGAAGTCCCCCAGCACAAGAAGCCGTTGGGACTCCACCACCAGGCTCGAGACCACCCCCGCTAGCTCAGGCAGGGAGACTGTAGTGCAGCGAGGTGGACGGTACACTACAAGAATCCCTATTCTGTCCCGGTCACCCACCCTCAGGTGGACGCATTCGAAATTTGTGGTCTGCGGGATGGGACTCCTGGTCAGATGGATGGAATCTCTATAGACCACTGCGACCCCGCCTCCCCGTCCTCCGGCTCTTGGTTGGTGTTGCACGGAGAAACCTGGAGGACAAAGCTGGGAGAGATTTACGCCCCCCGCTTCATCCAGCCAGGTCTCCGTGATGCACGCCAGATCTGCCCGCTCCTCCAGGATTAAATCCTGGATCCAGGTCGTTTTTCCGTTGACAGATCTGGCGTTCAACAACACCACCTTCAAACCGGAGGGCCCGCTCACCTGGTTACACCAATTTACCTTAGGAGACCGGTTGGGGGTTGTTAATGTGGATAAGCGGTCCGAATTAGGCCGAATTCGAGGTCTCCTTTTCCCGCATCTCCTCCTTCCCACCACGACCTCTATGGGGGCCCCTCGGCTAATGGAACACCTCCCCCCCTCCATGCCGCAATCTAAAGTCAAGATCTTGCTTTCTGCTTTGTTCGTTGTTTGATTTTTCGGTCCTTGGCCATATCCTTTCTTCCCCTCTACCCCCCTCCCCACCTCATTTTTATTTACAGGGTCCAACCCACCTCCTCTCTTGTCCCTTACACTATACAATAGTAACAAGGATAGTACACAAAGGGGGATGGGGGACCACATGGATAACAGCTATACAGGTGGTGTTCGATGTTCCGGCCACACCAATCGAATAGTTCATAAAGTGCACAAGTAAAGTGCTAGGTCTAAAGTGCAATAAGTGCCCTATATTGATTGGACGGTAGCTACAGTAGCTAAAATGCGGCACGGAGGGACAGGGAAGGGGCGAAAGTGCTAGTGCAGTTGGCGGCAAGGCAGGCGCCTTAAAGTGCTTTCTTGCGTAAAGTGCTATATTTCGTATTTATATCACATTATCAACCGATATAAGCCCAGGAATGTGCAAGCTGATGGTATATAATCACCCTCCTATGGGGCTGAGAGATGGCAAGTTAGCTCAAAGCTGTTGTGACCCAGATGGAGTCTCTAGACGGTTGGAATGAAGCGGATGGGGGCTTCCGGGGGTGGCAACTCGGCAGTGGGACAGCACTGTTGGTCGATTACAGTAATTACAGTAATTACACACTCTGTACTAACACAGAGAGGGCCGGCCCAAGGTCTACACAAGGCCAGCGCTAAAGGTCTACACAGAGGTGTACACAGTGATGGTAGTTATGTAGTCACTTCTCATATTTACTAACTAGCTGTCCCCTGCCACGCGTTGCTGTGGCCCAGTCTAGTGATCTGGAAAATAAAGTAATGAGAAAGTGATGGTTTCTAATATATGTAATTTCTTCATGCCTGTGGGTAAACAGTATTTCTTGTTGTTTCTTTGTCAGTGTTAATGTAGAGATTGTCTGGTTTGCCTACTCTGGATCATGGAACATATTATTGTCCTTCTTTTGCGGTCCCTTCCAAATATTATATCTCTGTGTGTCTGAATCATATCTATCTATCTATCTATCTATCTCTCTCTCTCTATCTATCTATCTATCTATCTATCTATCTTTATGACTGGATTTCTCTTTGTCAGGAGGGCTCTGATTATATTTTCTTGCCCTGGCCTTAAGTATTTTCTGTTGGTCAAGGGGGTTCTGTGTGGGAAATTTGCCCCAATTCTGTTTGTGGGATTCAGAATGCTATTCAATTGTAGGTGAACTATAAATCCCAGTAACTACAAATCTCAAATGTCAATGTCTATTTTCCCCAAACTCCATCTGTGTTTATATTTGGGCATATGGAATATTTGTGCCAAGTTTGGTCCAGATCCACCATTGTTTGAGTCCACAGTGCTCTGTGGATGTATGTGAACTACAACTCCCAAACTCAAGATCAATGCCCACCAAACCCTTCTAGTGTTTTCTGTTGGCCATGGGAGTCCTATATGCCACATTTGGTTCAATGCCCTAATTGGTGGAGTTCAGAGTGCTCTTTGATTGTAGGTGAACTATAAATCCCAGCAACTACAACTCCCAAATGACAAAATCAAAATTTTTTGAGTGAAGGACATACATTGGGTTGTTAGGTGTATGCCATCCAAATTTGGTGTCAATTGACCGGGTGGTTTTTGAGTTCTGTTAATCCCACAAACGAACATTATATTTTATTTATATAGATAGGGCAAGCCTGTGTCAGCCT
Organism: Anolis sagrei; assembly: GCF_037176765.1. Taxonomy (NCBI): domain Eukaryota; kingdom Metazoa; phylum Chordata; class Lepidosauria; order Squamata; family Anolidae; genus Anolis; species Anolis sagrei. The sequence goes on from NC_090023.1 coordinate 93,091,860, forward strand.
TGTCTAGCGACAGAGCACTGAATGTTCTCAGTTTTGGCTTCAGCTTTAAGCATTATAGGATGTCTTTCTGATCCATGCTTTTGAATGTATGGACCAAATGGAGCCAGAGAGGTACATGTCCACCAACATTACATAGAGGAAAATTTTGCAAACATTGATCTGTTGGAGCAACAGTGGTTGGACCTACCATCTCATCAGATGGGTGATTTTCCCTGTATTAGCATGCTGCCAGGACGGAGTCCACCAGAACCCATCAAATATCACAGGGCTACTTCCAATGAGGCTCCATTGGGCTCCATATCAACATCATGCCAGCAGTGGGCTAAGAGAGAGCCTTGAGGAGTCAGGCGAATACCCATCTCTTCATTGAAGAAGCTGGGGACAGTACAAAAGGAAGCCGGGGAGAGCACAGAAACATCATGGGATGGCAGTCCATGACCCACAACAGTAAGGGGACAAAGCTGGGCTCTGCCCCACAGTTCCCCTGCAGTCCCTTTCTGTCCCCTGGCATGAGGTCCTTAGTGCCAAGAGAACAATTTTAACGATAATCAAATCTACTTTATTAGGCAGAAAAACCCTTAGATTTATGTACAGATGAAAGACTAAAAGAGGGATGTCTGTGCATGAAAGCACACAGCATGATTTAAAGTAAATATACAGGTTGATGATCCCTTATCTGAAATCCTTGGGATTTTTTGGATTTTACCCCTTCCCACTTTTTTAGAACACCTGTATCTGCATATATGTATATATTTGCATGGGAACCCCCAGTGGCACAGCGAGCCAAAGCACTGAGCTGCTAAACTTGCTGACTGAAAGGTTGGCAATTCCAATCTGGGGAGTGGGGTGAGCTCCCACTGTTAGCCCCAGCTTCTACAAACCTAGCAGTTAAAAAACATGCAAACGTGAGTAGATCATTACCTTCTGCAGGAAGGTAATGGCACTCCATGCAGTCATGCCAGCCACATGACCTTCGAGGCATCTACGGATAATGCCAGCTCTTAGGCTTAGAAATAGAGATGAACACCACCCCCCAGAGCCAGACACGACTAGACTTAATGTCAAGGGGAAATCTTTACCTTTATGTATTTGCATATATGTAACAAGGTATCTTGGAGATGGAACCCAAGGCTAAACACGAAATTCATTTATGTTCCATATATGTGCTATACATATAGTCTGAAGCAATTTTTTTTATAATATTCTTAGTAATTTTGTAAATGAATTTAACTTTCTGTACACTGAACCATCAGAAAACAAAAGTGTCACTATCTCAGCCAACCAGCCAATTTCAGATTTTGGACTATTTTAGATTTTGGCTTTCAAAAGAAGGGATGCTCAGCCTGTAATATTATACAATGAATTATAAAATCATAACTCCTTCCTCAGAACTGCTAAAAGTTGTAGACAACTATCATATTCTCTGTGTGAACCACCGGGTAACGTCCTTGCAGACAGCCAATTTTATTTGGTATGCTTGTATACCGCTAATATCTCAGCCTGTGCGGCGACTCATTGCGGTTTACAACATGTTAAAATATACAATTCATTTAAGCATATAAAATTAAAATTAAAATACATACAAAAACATACACAGTATTGGGCCACCAATACAGATCGGGACATCTCATAGTTAAAATCATCATCCAATTCGTTATCTTGATTGCTAATCCATGGTCAGATAAAACATCACATCGAAGGTCAATTGAAGACTTGCTCAAACATCCAGGTTTTTAGTTTTTTCCTAAATGCCATTAGCGAGGTGGCTGATCTTAATTCAGTAGGGAGGGCATTCCAAAGCCGGGGGGCCACCACAGAAAAGGCCCTATCTCTCGTTCCCACGAGCCGCACCTGTGAAGCAGGTGGGATAGAGAGAAGGGCTTCTCCTGAAGATCTAAGGGTCCTGGTGGGCTGATAGGCCGAGATACGTTCGGATAGGTATGTAGGGCCAGAACCGTTTAGGGCTTTAAAGGTCAAAACCAGCACTTTGAATTGGGCTCGGTAGCTAATCGGTAGCCAGTGAAGCTGGTACAGCAGAGGAGTTGTGTGCTCCCTGCGTCCAGCCCCTGTTAATACCATGGCTGCCGACCGTTGGACTAGTTGGAGCTTCCGGGCCGTCTTCAAAGGCAACCCCACGTAGAGAGCGTTGCAGTAATCAAGACGGGATGTAACCAGAGCGTGGACTACCGTGGCCAAGTCAGACTTCCCAAGGTACGGTCGCAGTTGGCGCACGAGTCTTAACTGTGCGAATGCTCCCCTGGTCACCGCCGAAACCTGGGGCTCCAGGCTCAGCGATGAGTCCAGGATCACACCCAAACTGCGAACCTGTGTCTTCAGGGGGAGTGCGACCCCGTCTAACACAGGCTGTAACCCTATACCCTGTTCGGCCTTGCGACTGACCAGGAGCACCTCTGTCTTGTCTGGATTCAATTTCAATTTGTTCGCCCCCATCCAGACCGTCACAGCGGCCAAGCACCGGTTCAGGACTTCGACAGCCTCCTTAGTAGCAGGTGGGAAGGAGTGACAGAGTTGGACATCATCTGCGTACAGATGACACCGCACTCCGAAACTCCGGATGATCTCACCCAGCGGCTTCATGTAGATGTTAAACAACATGGGGGACAGTATTGAACCCTGAGGAACCCCACAAGACAAAGGTTGTGGGGTAGAGCAGGAGTCCCCCAGTGACACCTTCTGAGACCGACCCTCGAGGAATGACCGGAGCCACTGCAAAACAGTACCTCCGAGACCCATTCCCGCGAGGCGTCCCAGAAGGATACCGTGGTCGACGGTATCGAAGGCCGCTGAGAGGTCGAGTAGCACCAACAGGGACACACTCCCCCTGTCGAGCTCCCGACGGAGATCATCCACTAAGGCGACCAAGGCTGTCTCGGTACCATGTCCCGGCCTAAAGCCAGACTGTGCCGGATCTAGATAATCCGTGTCTACCAAGAATGCCTGGAGTTGTGAGGCCACCACACGTTCCATGACTTTGCCCAAAAAGGGAAGATTGGAAACAGGCCGATAGTTTACCAATTGAGTGGGGTCCAGTGATGGCTTCTTCAACAGCGGTTTTATCACAGCTTGCTTTAAGCTGGCTGGAAAAATGCCTTCCCGAAGGGAGGCATTAACCACCACCTTAACCCACTCGGCCAATCCCCCTCTGGCCTCCTTTAGAAGCCAGGATGGGCAGGGGTCTAGGATGCATGTGGTGGCTCTCATCCCTCCAAGCACCTTGTCCACATCCTCGGTTTGAACCAATTGAAATGAATCCATCAAAATCGGACAAGCAGATGCTCGTGTTACATCCTCAGAGACTGCCGTTAATGCGGCGTCCAGTCCAGAGCGGATCAAAGCGACTTTGTCTGCAAAGAACCGAGCAAAAGCTTCACAGCGAGCAGCCGAGTCATCAGGGCACCCATCCTGAATGGTGGGTTTTAAAAGGCCTCTGACAACTCGGAACAGTTCAGCCGGACGGTTCTTTGCAGACGCAATAGTGGCCGCGAAGAAAGTTTTCTTAGCGGCTCTTATTGCCGCGGCATATGACCTTAAAAAGGCCACAAACCGTGTTCGGTTTGACTCGCTCGGATCCGAACGCCACACGCTCTCTAGTTCCCTCTTCTTTCGCTTCAACACCGCCAGCTCCTCAGTAAACCAAGGGGCCGGTTTAGATCGGCTACTTGAGAGGGGACGTTCTGGAGCGATCGTGTCTATTGCCCTGGTCATCTCCCCATTCCAGAGAGCGACCAGGGCATCAACAGGATCACCAACCGCGGTGGCGGGAAAATCCCCAAGAGCCATCAGGAATCCTTCCGGATCCATAAGCCTCCTGGGGCGGACCAATTTAATAGGTCCTCCACCTCTGCGGAGGTTAAGGGGCGCAGTAAGTCTAAAGCTGACCAGGAAGTGGTCGGTCCATGGCAACGGAGAGATGGATAACTCTTCAACACCGCCACCTTCCTCCCATCCCTGACAGAAAACCAAGTCCAATGTATGTCCAGCACTGTGGGTGGGGCCAGATACTTGTTGGGACAGACCCATGGTCGCCATGGTAGACATGAAGTCCTGAGCCGCTCCCGTTAGGGCAGCCTCAGCATGGACATTGAAGTCCCCCAGCACAAGCAGCCGCTGGGACTCCAATGCCAGGTCCGAGACTACCCCCGCTAGCTCAGGTAGGGAGACTGTAGTGCAGCGAGGTGGACGGTACACTAACAGAATCCCTAATCTGTCCCGGTCACCCACCCTCAGGTGGACGCATTCAAAATTTGTTGACTGCGGGATGGGGGTCCTGGTCAGAGAAATAGAATCTCTATAGACTACTGCAACCCCGCCTCCCCGCCCTCCGGATCTCGGTTGATGCTGCACAGAGAACCCGGGTGGACAAAGCTGGGTCAGATTTACACCTCCAGCTTCGTCCAGCCAGGTTTCCGTGATGCACGCCAGATCTGCCCGCTCATCCAAGATTAAATCCTGGATGACAGTTGTTTTGCCGTTGACAGATCTGGCGTTCAACAGCACCACTTTCAATCCCGAGGGACCGCCATCCTGGTTACACCTGCTTACCGTATCAGGAGACCGATTTGGGATTACTAAAGTTGTTCCACGTTCCCTAGGCCGAATTAAAGGTCTCCTTTTCCCGTATCTCCCCTTCCCCACCACGACTTCTATGGGGGCTCCTCGGTTAACGGAAGCCTCTCCCTCCTCCATGACGCGTTTGGTGCTTATACTAATAAACCAGGGATCGTTATGGTTTACATACGATGTTATAATTGCATTTTGCCATAGCTTATCCTTCCAGGTGTACTTCAGTCCCGTTAAGCTATATTCAAGATCCCTCGCACTATTCCATTTATCCTTACCCACATATAAAATTAGCAACCAAGTCAACAGCTGCCAAGGAGCAGATGGAAACATGGGTGGTAGAAGTTACACACAGTTAGAGCAGGGATTACGCTGTTAAATTACTGATGGTGTTTTAACACAATATAATAGAACAACAATATAAATGCGATGGCTTAATAACCCAAGGTGTTAATTAAAATGCGTCATGGAGGCCTGCATCGGTACTAGCTATACAATCAAGATTAAAGTGCTGTAGTTGGCTAAATGCACCGAAAAGTCATTTAAAGTGCTAGTGGCATAAAGTGCAAGATCAACAATTAGTAAAGTGCACAAGGTAACCAACTGGTCATGGAGTTGAATTAATTAGCAATTAGCAATAAACAAGGATGGTCCACACAATCAAAAGTCAAACAGACGAAATTAAAAACGATGGTCAACACAGTCTATCTAAGATTCTATCTGAAATTGGAAGCAACGAGATGCCCAAATGCCAAAATGCTGGGGCCAGAAGATGGTCAACACAATACTCCGGAAATTGATGGTTGGCAAGTGAGATGTTAGAGATCACATGCGATGGCGGCAGTTTTCAATAAGGTGGTGGAAAGATAGTCGTAGCCAGCGGCTAGTGTTGGTTCTGTTTTCTAATTGTCCTGCAGGGTAAAACACTTCCAGGCCTGCTAAAGGTCATATACTTAGATGTTAAGAGGGCTGACCAAGTCCTGGACAAGCAGACCAAGCCTCAAGATGGCGGTAGCGCGTTGGAGGGCGATGAGGCCAGCGCGTTGGAAAGCTGGCCAACAGCCAGCCCTCAAGATGGTGCGTTGGAAGGCTGATCAAGGAATAGGGAGGGAACAAATTGTGAGCTGACCGAAAGCCAGAGCGAAGGCAGCCAGGACAACGGAGGCCCAGAAACCCAAGGGGCCAGTCAACTGGAGCAGCAACGTTCCCTCTCAGCTCCGGACAGTCCTCCTCCCCGCAGCCGCGGAGAACCAACAGTAGCGGCGCAACAGCCTGGCGAGCCGCCAGGAAGGCCGCCAAGGTCGAAAAGCAAGGCCGCAAAGGCCGCAAAGCAGTCAGCAAAGGCCGCAGGGGTCGCTCCGCAGTCGGCAGCCGGCTCCGGATAGGCCTCCTCCCAGCAGCCACAGGAAACAGCAGTAGCGGCAGAATGACCCGGCAAGCCGCCAACGGAAGGCCGCAGGGCCAAAAACGGAGGCCGCAAAGGCCGCAAAGGCCGCAGAGCAGAGCAAGGCCACGGAGTCTTCGGTCCGGCGTCAGCGCGTCTTCGGTCCGGCACGTCCTGGAGCCCGGGCCGACGCGGCGAAGCGTGTCCCCGAGCAGGCACGGAGGGATGGTACTCACACCAGATGCAACTTGCAGTTTCTCAAGTCGTACCTGACATGGAAAAAGAAAAACACCCTTCTGGCTACTATACATTATGAAATGCCACATTTCCTATAATCTCAGCCAGTTGTAGTTTCCCAACCTACTTCACAGGACTATTGTTGGATAATAGGCCTTAAAATAGAAGATTGATGCCATCTCAAAAGCAAACCAAAATTAAAACTAGTGGGATCAAGGAGGATCAAACCAGGAATCTTTCTCTACAATATTGATCCTACTTTAAAGACATTAGAGTGGGCAGAATCCATGTGTCTGTAAGAAAGCGAAATTGAGGAAGCAGCTGCTGCATATTTCCAGGAGTGCTGGAATTCAAAGGTAATCTCTTTAGAAGGAAAGCTCATTCAAACTGGCAAGGCTTTTTGTTTTCCATTCCTTTTGCTTATCTCAAGAAATTATATGAAGTCATATAGTACACAATATTCTGTTCCAAAGCTATGAAAGGTTGCAGTAGTTTGCCTTTGCCTGAGACCCCCCCCCCCCCCGCCCATTTAATTGAGTAGGACTTTCACGTGTGTTAATTTATCAAATTCCCATGGATTAGACAAACCCATTCTTGTTGGATTCAAGTCATAATAGCAATAATGGTGATATGGGATGAGATGGGAATTCACATGTTTGACTACCAATATAAACCAAGAATTACTTGTGAGCTTGATTTATAATCTACAGAAATGATGTTGATTACTATGAAAATCCTGACCCCCTCCAATCATACGTCCCTATTCTCTGGCATAGGAGCCCCCAGTGGCGCAATGGGTTAAATTCTTGTGCCGGCAGGTCAGAGGTTCGAATCTGGGGAGAGTGTGGATGAGCTCCCTCTGTCAGCTCCAGCTCCCCATGAGGGGAAACATCTGGGTATCCCCTGGGCATCGTCCTTGCAGATGGCCAATTCTCTCACACCAGAAGTGACTTGCAGCTTCTCAAATCAGGACACGGAAAAAAAATATCTGGCATCCTAGGCTCCATTGTCTCTATGCTGTGTAAAAGATTGAATAGCGAGCTTGGAATATTGAGACAGAGTTGAGATGCTTGCTTAAACAAGAAAGTTACTGAGCTGTCTAAGTCAAATCTCACTCTTTTTCTCTCTAATTGCCCTCTATTGATTTATTTGACTATATTTGCATGGATAAGATGGTATTATATTGTATATAACACCCAGAACTCATTTAGGAAAGAGAGGTCTGGTTAATAAACAGTTGGTTAATGTTGTCTTAAGTGACTAACACAGAAATGAGTACTCTAATCAGTTAGTGACCCATATTGAAAATATGCAGGTGCTTCCATGCTTATAGCAGTAGTTTAATCTAATCAGAAAATTCAAAGCATCGTAACTTGTTCTTGGCATCGATCCCTGAATATCATTTATCTCTGCTTGAACATTTATTTATGCTGTACTTTGTCAATTTGTAAGTAGTCATTTTGCCTTTTTATTCTTGTAAATGAAGGAAGATATGTATGTAGTGGAGAAATGTCCCAGAAATCTTCTAAAAGCTGAGTCCAGGACATGAGGTGATAAGTGCCTATTAAAATCAATGAGGCTTGAATCCAAGCGATGGACAGTGTTGCTTAACTGGTTGAGTTTAATCTATTAGATTTATACTTTTTGCTTTCCTTTTCTTGTATGAGGTACTGATAAGAAAGATCAGCAGAGAGGAAACAGAGATAGATTTATTTAGGTTTTAAGCATAAATTGAGGTTTTTATTAACATGTTTTTTCAATGCATTGTTTTCTCTCTCTTTTTACAAAAATAATTTTATTGTTCCAGTATTATCTTCATGGCAAAGCTTAAAACTGTCAATATTTCTTAGACATCATTTGGGAACATAGCAATTTATTTGGTATGTAATGTGCATGGTATTTTTCACATCCATAAAAGTGAGCATGGTTATGCATGCCATATCTTCAGAGTGCCTTCTTAAAGCACACAGAGGTCAGTTAATATGGGGTTCTATTGATATAAGGAATACAAGATCAAACATGCTAACCTTAACAATGTATGAGACTAGAAACATTTTATGATTAAAGAGGAAGTATAAAAGACAAGAAAGATTGTAAAGTGTTGGCAGAGTAACCTGTCAATAGGCTGAGTTTGTTATAGGCTGACGAATGTGTCCTCCTGTTAATGCTGGTTGGATGAGTCACATTTCACTATTATAAAAAAAGAAACAAGGTAAAACACTTTATGGCTCGTATTCAGAAAATAACTCAAAAGATTGATCTCAAACTTGGCAGTGTGGAAAGATCACTTTGAGAATGATCCATGCCAGTCCTGAGATAGAAAAGGAACAGAAATTGCTTATTTATAGAAGGTTAAATTTGGCATATCATATCCAGCAGTTTGACGAGTTTTATGTCCCCCCCCCTTTCCCCACAGAAATTGGATTTCTGCCAATTTCCCCATTTATGCAGTGCTTTTCAGGACACTGTTTGCTGTGTTAAATCATAGAGAAAGCCCATGGGTTGAGGGAGTGCTCCACCCATACAACCCGAGCATCTTCACTTGACCTTTCTGCCCTCTGACTTCCCACTCCCAAACTGGAAAGAATGTCCAGTTTTGTTTCCTTCAGATTTTTGGGATCATGGCTGACCATTTTATCTTCTTTGCCTCATCTTCGGTTTAGGAAGGGTATGGGATTCCTGCATTGTGGATCATTTATGGTCATGGGCAGCCATTTGCCAACTTATAATATAGCATACGGTATCTTCGAACACGAGTTGTTTACAGTTTTCATTAAAGCGAGCTCTGAATTTTAAAGTCTGTAATTCTGTTAGGATGGTATTGCTTGCCAATTGGGTAAAATGGTCCCATAGCTTTATTATACCTTCAGTTTCATAGACCAGGAGTGTGTTGTAATTATCAGATAAATATAGCAGTCATTCAGCTCCAAAGAAACAGTGAAACACAGAATAGGTTACTATGTATTCCATATTCTCTATAGCCTAAATGACATAGCTTTGGGAACATGGTCCTTAACAGCCGCAGTTTCATAACATTTTAGAGCGTGAGGGAACACTGAAAGTCTTTATTAAAGGGGTTTTCCCTGTTAATTAGATATAATCAATCAACCTGAAGAAAATTCAGTTATGAGGATTCTTAAAACACTATGTTGACTTCAGATATAGTCATATTTGGGGCAGACTTAATCATTAAATAAGACTCAAGTTAATCATGAGCTTCCACGGTGAGCTGGGCTAAACCACATTTTGCTGTCATTGAATTTTGCTGTCATGTTCCCAAGAAGCAAGGGGTTGACCAGAGCAGGGTGTCTGTCCAATGCTTTTCTTGCATAAAGATGCTGCCAGTTCATAATTCTGAGAACAGAATGTAACAAGAAATTGTATTTGCCCCTTTTCTAGGCTGACTTATAGATGAGGACCCAAGTCTGCAAGCTTGGGGCCCTCGGCGGTGGCTGGGTGGGCCTTCGCACAGCCGTGAGCCAGCTCGTCCATACATCAAAAAGTCTGACTTGGCCACAGTGGTTCATGCCTTAGTTACATCTAGAATGGATTACTGTAACGCAGTCTATGTGAGGCTACCTTTGAAGACGGTTCGGAAACTGCAATTAGTGCAAAGGTCAGCAGACAGATTACTAACAGGGACTATCTATAGGGAGCATACCACACCGCTATTAAAGCAGCTCCACTGGCTGCCAACAAGTTTCCGGTCCCAATTCAAAGTGCAGGTCATTACCTACAAAACCCTACATGGTTCAGATTCTTCCTATCTTCATGACCGCATCTCCCCCTATGAACTGGGGCAGGTTCTAAGATCTGCCAGGGAGATCTCCTCTCAGTCCAACCTCCCTCTGAAGCTCGATTATGGGGATGAGGAAGAGAGCCTTCTTGGTAGTGGCCCCTTGGCTTTGGAATGCCCTCCCCAGAGAAATTATTCTAGCCCCACACTCCAATGTTTTTGTAAAAACTTGAAAACATGGCTTTTCAAGCAGGCCTTTGAACAGGGTTAAACCTTGGTTTATACATGAGGACCAAGCATTTTGTTTTATGTGTTTTATGGTGTTTTACTGTATTTGTATATTCTACTGCACTACCATGTGTTTGCAAGCCACCATGAGTCCCTTTTGGGAGATCGTGGTGGGATATAAATAAAGCTATTTATTTATATCCTGCCACCATGGTGGTCGAGGCTCCTTCTTTGGAGGCTTTTGAACAGAGGCTGGATGGCCATCTGTCAGGGGTGCTTTGAATGCGATTTGCTTGCTTCTTGGCAGGATGGCCCACGAGATCTCTTCCAACTCTATGATTCTATGATGATGGTGTTGGTAGTGGTATGAAAAACACAATGAATTTGAGATATCTTGGTTTTATTTACTATTAAAATTTTAAATCAAATTAGAAAACATATGGGTGGATCTTGCTTTGATAACCCTTTTATATATCTGACAGCCATATCTCGAACTCCTGGCATAAATGAATGGGGGAAATATCCTCAGGATTATTCTGGGTAGCGATTAAAAAGGGAGTGGGGGTTTTTTGCTGCTTTTTGCTGCAATATAATTTCTGCACTGTGTTCTTTCTTTTTATCCATTTGTTTTACTCTAATCCATTTGTTCATATTTTTGAAATCTGTTTCTATTCTTACATATCTACTTATTTATGTATTTTTCTATTTTATGTATCCCATAGCAAAGACCTTGGGTGAGGCAGAATAACTTTAGACACCACGAGATTACTCAATATGACTTTATCTCTGTCTTGTACTTTTTAAAATTAGTTTGCTTAAATTTAATACACTGTATTTCATTACATTATCGGAATATAATATCAAATACATCCTGTAGTTAATTTCATGCACATGGGTTTTTAACCAGACCCTGGAATGGAATGGATTGGGTATCTGATTTATTTTAAAAAGGAAACAATTTAAGGAAATAAAGCCAGCACGTCCATGTATTACAATATTTTAATCAAAATGCCACATATATGTATACGCCATTCTTATTAATAAAATTAACATAACATATATGCATTCCTTATAATATCATAGTTCTACCAGATATGTTCTTGTGTAGATATTGAAAGAACGTTAAACATTTGGAGCCTTTGGAAAACCATGAATCCCCCATGAATATGAGGAGTTGTACAGTTTTGGTCACAGTAGTTCAGAAAGGATAGTGTAGATCAGGAACAGATGGAGAAGCCACTGAAAAAGATAGTTTGGGAATAAGTACAACTTTGCATCATGAAATAAATCTGAATACTGGTGAATGAAGCATTTTTTTTAATTATCACTATATTTTGTGACAATGGGTTTCATATCTCTCAAGGTATAGTGATGGTTACCAACTGGTATAGCTCTAAAGGGCTTTAGATATACGAGGGGTATTTTAAAAGTAAGGTCCGTTTGAACATAAGTACACAACGAAAGTTTATTTCAAAAAAGTAAATTTATTTTCAGAAAGTACATACTTCTATTTTTCGACATAGTTGCCAAGTTTGTTCAAACACTTATCATACCTCTGAACCAATTTTAAAAGACCCTCTTCATAAAAACTTGCTGCCTGATAACCAAGAGTTCACTGCCGTTTTCACGTCGTCGTCATCATTGTAATCTTTGGTTTTTGTGGTCCTCTGTTAGGAGTTTCAGGACCCAATGGGAGCACAGTTTCCTAACCTTTAGGTGTTCAGAAACAATGTTGTAAAGCACTGATCTCGACACGTCAGGAAATTCGTTTGAGAGACCTGTTTTTGTGAAGCGCCTGTTCTCACGAATCCTCGCTTCAACTGAAGCCACCAAATTGTCTGTAATCAAAGAAGGGCAACCGGAGCGGTCCTCATCATGGACGTTGTCACAGCCATCTTTGAATTGTCGTACTCACTTACGCACTTTGCTTTCACTCATAAGAGTATCACCGTACACTTCACAAATCTGTCAATGAATTTCTCCAGCAGGCAGATTCCTTGCTGACAAAAACCGTATCACTGAGCGAACCTCACATGCGGAGGGTGAGTTGATAGTCTTAAACATTTTTAAAGCACATAACAGAACCGTACAGGTTAGCTACAGAGCAGAAACTGAGCACAGTTGTTCCCGAGGCATGCTGGTATACGACGCACGCGCTCGTTGCAGTATGCGCGCGAACTACTAGTGTCTACAACAAAATGAACCTTACTTTAAAAATACCCCTCGTATTAAAGGTGGTTCTGGCCGTAAATCGTGATCAGTCGTGCCAACTTTGTATTACCTCCAACACAGAGACAGTTTGGCATATAGTGGGTATGTGAATGAGTGGGAGCTATTCTGTTCGTGTATTGATGGGGTTATCCAAAGAGGTCTGCTTGGCCACTCTTGGGAGAGATGTCTGGGCTAGATAGCTGAATTCTTCTTACATTCTTATTATTATTCCCTCCCACCTTAGAACAAATTTTACGATGATGATAAGTTATGCAAATTGTGTCCTTTATTCTACTAGAATGATCCACTGCATTTCCTTATTTTGTTTACAGTTGATATCTCCTTATGTATTCTGTGCATGACATCCTCCTCCTCATGCATACCAGTTTGCCTTTCCCTTGCTTATGTAGCGGATTGCTCATTCAGCCTCCAGTCTTGAAAGTTCACTGCTAAATGTGCAACATCCTGTTGCCAAGTAAAAGTTTGAAAGATGAAACCAGCAGGCTCTACTGACTGTACCCCAAGAACTATTCAAAGGTTTGCAGAGCTTTTCATCAGGTTATATGTTGATCAGAATGCAGGATGACGGTTAAATGGCTGCTTCCTTATTTTTGAAGCTATGAAAGCTAGTTGTTATCTGTCCTCAGAAGTGTATTCTAATTTGTGTGAGATGCAGAACCCACTACTATCTTTTCAAATAGGAAAACAGCTATTGTTTGTTATGCTGTCCAGGAAAACCAATAGGGACACACTTCCCTGATGTGGCTCTGTTCTGTGAAAGGAGACGTTCGGGAGTGATTGTGTCAACTGTCCCAGCAATACATGTTGCATACTAGATTGGGAAACATGATCTATTCAGATCATTTTGAAACATTATTACGAGAAAGTTTACACAAAAGTCAACACAGAGTTATGTTCTTTCTCTTCTTATGGTATAGTTAAGCATTTTTGCAAGAGTAGACACATGTAGGAAAATTAGATGTGCCGGGGGGGGGGGGTAGGGAGGGAGGGGCTAGGTTGAGAACTGAGAAATACAAATTTGATCATTTGTGGGTACTGTAAAAAAATTAATTGCAGGAAAATGATAACAAACAGTCACCCAGTGAGTTGTGTATGATAGGTGCTTCCCATAAAACAACTCAGTTGACTCCATAGAAAAGTGAATGGGGGAAAAATACAGCAAAAAGAACAGGACAGAAAAGCAAGTGTAAATAAACCAGGATGATGACACAAATATTGGCCAACACCATGTATGACACACTGCCATATTTAAGGAACCGTTCCCACCCTGAAATTACTTAATCAACTTTCTAAAGACAAAATCTTCAATTTCACTTGTATTCTTCAGTGGCCAGTTTCTTGTATTTATTCCTCTACTGACTTCAGTGGAAGATATTATAAATGAATACAGTGGTGGGTAATTAGTTACACAATGACTACCAGTAAACACTGAAGATACATTTCCTGCTCTGACTAAGGTTAAATAGATTATTTTAATGAGAGTAGTAATAAAAATATGCACTGTTCAAGTATGTCACCTACTTCTAAATGTGATTATTACTTCTGTCAGATCACAGCCTGAATGCCAATTTGCCATCTCAAACTAGCAGCTTCAATAGTTCACATGACATGCAATACCTTTGAGTTCTCCATATAGCAATAAGCAATTCTAGGTATTTACTACAAAGGGAAACAGCATGGGTAGTGTTAAACAACAAAAAGACAAAAATATATAGATTACATTTTAAGTGGTCTAGTTATCACTGTATTTCTGTTTTGAATGAAATGTTCATTACCATAGAACAAGAGGTGAAGGAGGAAACGAGATTTCCTGAAATCATTTTCAGATGCTTCAGATGATACATGCTGGTTATATATTTGCATATGTCTAATTAGCAATTTTCACCATTGTTTTTATGTTAAAATATTCTTCAGTATACCAATAACAAAGTAGATCTAAGTGGTTTGTTTGGAGGGGGGGGGGGGGAGAGAATAAGTTAAAGATGTTAGAGCAACAAAACAAGAAAAAACAAGCATTCTGACCATTCATAGTTTTGTTTTTGTTTTGAAGAATTCAATTAAATCAGAGCATATATGTGAAACCCAGGAATAAAATGGAATTTGCTGGTGCTGAACAAATTTTAAACTATTCTTTTGTTGTAGAACAAGCAAGTTTTGAAGGTAAAAAATAATAGAATTAGTAATTGTCGCTATATAGAGAGATTCAGCATGGTAGTGTATAGTGAACTTTGTTGAACTATGGCCGCGGAGATCAGAGCTCTATTCTTTGCTTGGCTGTGGAAACTCATTGGGTGAGTTACACACTCCCAGCTCCAGAAAACCCCATGATAGGTTTGCCTCAGAGTAGCTGTAAGTCAGAAATAACTTGAAGGAACACACTACCAACACTACGAACAATAACGGCAACATACTATGTAGATATTTGTATGGTTGCCCCTGGTTGTAACATGCCATACAAAGAAAGGATGCTGCCATGAGCAGTATCAGCCATACTCACAGCTTGCCCATGCCAGCCTAGGCCTGTTTACCATTGTGCATATCAACTGCTGTTCTCTTGATGGCTTTCTATGCTGTCCAGTCCTGGCTGAGGGCTGCCCTGCACTATCTTCAGCCTTGTAACTTAATTACTGAGACCACATCTACACTAACTACTCAATGCAGAAGGGCAACTGCCGCATAGAATCGATATGAGGTAACAAGGGATAAAGTCACCCTAACACAGTCTTTCTCTACATTGATCAAAGTCTAAGAATAATCTGAATTCTGCCCCAGAATTCAGAGTAGCCTCCAACTTTTGGCCCATGTAAACAGTTAAGCCATTCCAAAATGGATCTGGCTGCAACTGTGTTCAACTGCCATCCTATGTCTTTTGGGTGTCCAAGGTTGACTCTGTCTAGTTTCTGAGATCAGAGAGGATCTGGTTACGTTAGGCCCTATTACTGGATAAAAGAGCCCCTGGTAGTGCAGTGAGTTAAAGTGCTGAGCTGCTGAACTTGCTGACTGAAAGGCTGGTGGTTCGAATCCGGGGAGTGGGGTGAGCTCTTGGTATTAGGCCCAGCTTCTGCCAACCTAGCAGTTCAAAAACATGCTTATGTGAGTAGACAAATAGGAAAGTTGAATTATTCAATCACATCCTGTTGGAAATCTGAATAATCTTTCTGTGTGCAAACAGGTATTCCTTAGCTAGATAAGCATAGTCACTGCTGCAGCAAAGATGGTTTTCCCCTTTACTTCAGAATTGATTGGTTATACTTAAATTGTGAAATCACAGGACTTCCATTTAGACTGGACCAGAGAACATAACAACCAGGCACTTCTGTGGATAACCTTAAAGCCTAGACATTCATAAAAAAGCAAATGGGGATTTCAAGACTTTAGCTTGAGTACATAGGGACATTTGTGTGTACTTTTCCTCCTCTAAGAAGAATGTAAACAAAGCAAAGGGCATATGCCAGCCCTAACTTCAAAGCAAGGGCTAGAAAGACTAAACAAAACATGAAGATCAACACTATCCCAAGAGGAAGAAGAAAGTCCCCAGTAATTATTTCGATCTCTGGGTTGTTTCATCTGTAATAGTGTTGCCACAAAGTTGGGAGTTAAGTGATGAGGATGAAGTAAAACCAGTTTTTTAAAAGGTGTTTAGTATAGAGCAGGCATGGGTAAACTTGGGCCCTCCATGTTTTTTGGACTTCAACTCCCACAATTCTTAACAGCCTCAGGCCTATTTCTTTTCCCCCTCAGCTGCTTAAATGCCGGCTCTACAACAGTATTTTTCAACCTGGGGGTTGGGACCCCTGGGTGTGTGTGTGTGTGTGTGTGTGAGGGAGTTTCAAAGAGGTCGCCAAAGACCATCAGAAAACATATATTTTGATGGTCTTAGCAGGCATGTAGCCGGGGGGGGGGGGGGGGGGCTTGAGGGGCTTCTGCCCCCCCCCCCCAAATTCTCATGGTGGGTCACGAAAAGGCCTTACTGGTGCATTATTTAAACTGTTATGTTTATTCTATCATGATCTGATCACCATATTCAATATATCCCATATGCATGGGGGTATTGGGGTAACAATACAAAAGGTTTGCTAGCGTAGACCCTATTTCACTCAGACTCAGCCCCCCCCCCCCCGAAACAAACTCAGCCCCCCCCTCCCCGAATCGAAATCCTGGCTACGGGCCTGGGTCTTAGGAACCCCTTTGGCAGAGAAGGTTGATGATATCTCCGCTTATCCTTCTCTTCCTTTTTGGAAGCAGAGGGCAAATCCTCTCACCAAAAGTCCTGCTCTGCTGTAATTAGCTGGCCTCTCAGCCAGGGGGAGGGCTGTTTCTAAGACTCCAAACAGGGAGGGGAGAGCAGGCATACTTGGCCCATGGCAGCGTGATGTGCATGTGCTGGTGAGGGAGAGCATGAAAGGCTGGAGAGATGCTCATGCCAATGAGTCCCTTCAAGCCATGGGGGTTCTGTGTGCCTAATTCTATCGTTGGTGGGGTTCAGAATACTCTTTGATTGTAGTGGAACTATAAATCCCAGCAACTACAGCTCCCAAATGTCTAAGGGCCCTGCCACCGAGCCCTATACCCCAGAATATCAAGGCAGGAAATCCCACATTATCTGCTTTGAACTGGGTGATCTGAGTCAACACCCAGATAATGTGGGATTTTTCTGCCTTGATATTTTGGGATATAGGGATGTGTGGAAGGGCCCAAGGTCTATTTTCCCCAAACTCATTTGGGCATATTGAGTATTCATGCCGAGTTTGGTCCAGATCCATCATTGCTTGAGTCCACAGTGCTCTCTGGATGTAGGTGAACTACAACTCCAAAACTCAAGGTCAATGCCCAACAAAACCTTCCAATATTTTCTGTGGGTCATGGGAGTTCTGTGTGCCAAGGTTGGTTCAGTTCCATTGTTGGTGTAGTTCAGAATGCTCTTTGATTGTAGGTGAATTATAAATCCCAGCAACTACAACTCCCAAATGACAAAATCAATCCTCACCCCAACCCCACCAGTATTCACATTTGGATGTATCAGGTATTTGTGCCAAGTTTGGTCCAGTGAATGAAAGCAAATCCTGCATATCAGATATTTACATTACAATTCATAACTGTAGCAAAATTACAATTATGAAGTAGCAAGAAAAATAATTTTAGGGTTGAGGGTCACCACAACAGGAGGGACTATATTAAGGGGTCACAGCATTAGGAAGGTTGAGAAACACTGCTATAGAAAATTTTAAATCTGTGAGCTTTGTCATAATTATAATTTGTTATTCATAGAATCATAGAGTTGAAAGTGACCTCATAGGCCACCCAGTCCAACCCCCTGCCAAGAAGCAGGAAAATTACATTCAAAGCACCCCTGACAGATGGCCATCCAGCCTCTGTTTAAAAGCCTCCAAAGAAGGAGCCTCCACCACACTCCGGGGCAGAGAGTTCCACTGCTGAACAACTTGTATTTATACTTGTTGCAGTTTACTCCCAAACACTGCCATACTGCTTTTGGATTATTGTTTACATAAAGCAAAACAGCACTCCATGCAGTCATGCTGGCCACATGACCTTGGAGGTGTCTACGGACAACGCTGGCTCTTTGGCTTAGAAATGGAGATGAGCACCAACCCCCAGAGTCGGACACAACTGGACTTAATGTCAGGAGACAACCTTTACCTTTACCTTAAAGCAGTCTATAAACAACATGAAATATGAATAACAAATAATAACATAGCAATTGCGAGGGATGGTGGAGATCGGCCAGTGAAACTCCACAAAAAGTAAATAATAGACGTTTGCACAGAAGTTTGGAAAGGAAGGAAGTGTTCAGGGGGGCCAAGCTGATTCCTATTCTTCTCAATGACAGCTTGCAGAGCCAACCCCTTGGAATTCCCCCAACTGTTCTGCTGGGTATAGGGAGCGGGAGTTCACAGTTTGAAGATCCCGTATTTATTTTTCTAGGCAAATCTCGGGAGCCTGTTGAAGGTTAGGGATGGACGCGGGGAAGTTAGATAAGGAGGAGAGGAATAATCCCTTCTCGCGCAAAGGGGCTTCCCTGCCTGCCGCTAGAGACACTCTTTCCAGCTGCTTCCCAGGCTCCGAAATCCCTGAAAGCTTCCCTAATCCCCAGGCAGGCAGGCAAGCCTTGCCGTGTCCCTCCTCCCCGCCCGCCTGCCTGCCTGCCTGCCTCCCTCCCCTTGCTCCTGATTGGAGAGGCGGTCGCATGGCCTAATTCAGCCAACTAACTGCATCTCGGAGCTGCGATTTGAAATAGGAGCCAGGCGGACAGTTGTTGTCGCCCTGCTCCCTCCCTGACTAGCAAAAAAGGGCTGGCGGGGCAAGTGGGGAAACTTGGCATTGTGGAAGGGAAAGAAGAGCCCAAAGGTGGGCTTGGGGAGGCGCCGAGTTGGAGGACCTGGGCGCTGGAGGGTCTTGGGTGGGCTCTTGCCTTCGCCTGGAAACTCTCCTGTGAGCTGCTGGATGGAGAATGGGATTCTAAAGATGAGGCAGGTAAGGCTTCCAGCCAGCAAAGCATCTGGCGAGCTCTCCTCTGAAGAGAGAAACTGAAAGCATGGCATGCGCGGGGCGGTTCTTTGTTGTGTTGCTGAGCAGAGGGGATGCTGCCTCTTCCCAGGAGAAGTTTCTCTTCCCTCCAGGACAGTGGCTCCCAGCCTTCCTAATGCAGCCACCCTCCTGTTGTGGTGACCCCCAACCATAACATTATTTTCGTGGCTACTTCATAACTGTACTTTTGCTACTGTTAGGAATCGTCATGGAAATATCTGATATGCAGGATGTATTCTCGTTCACTGGACGAAATTTGGCACAAATACTCCATACGTCCAAATATGAATGCTGGTGGGGTTGGTTGATTTCGTCATTTGGGAGTGCTAGTTGCTGGGATTTATAGCTCATCTATAATCAAAGAGCATTCTGAACTCCACCAACTATGGAATTGAACCAAACTGCACACAGAACTCCCATAACCAGGAAGGGTTTGTTGGGCATTGAGTTTTGGACTTGTAGTTCACCTACATCCAGAGAGCACTGTGGACTCAAACAATATTGGATCCGGATCAAACTTGGCACAGATACTCAATATGCTCAAATGTGAACACTGGTGGAGTTTGGGGAAAACAGACCTTGACATTTGGGAGTTGTAGTTGCTGGGATTTACAGTTCATCTACAACCAAAGAGCATTCTGAACCCCACCAATGATAGAATTGGGCACACAGAACCCCCATCCCTTGAAGGGTTAGAGTTCTGTGTGGGAAGTTTGGTCCAGTGATAGAATTGGACCAAACTTCCCACACAGAACTCTCATGACATGAGACATGGACATGGATTTTAACCTGGAAGTCATTGATGTTTTATTGTTTTAAACTGTTTTTATTATGAATTTTCTTATGTGATTTAACTTGTTTTAAATGATGTATTTATGTGTGTTTGGCATCTAATTGTTGCCTGCTTGTACGCCGCCCTGAGTCGCCTTTGGGCTGAAAAGCACAGGATAAAAGTGTAGTAAATAATAATAATAATAATAATAATAATAATAATAATGACCAACAGAAAATACTGTGTTTTCTGATGGTCTTTGGTGACCCCCTTTGACACCCCCTCACAAGGTCCCGACTTCTAGGTTGAGAAACGCTGCTCTATGAGATGGTGACATTATTGGCCAGCCTTTGTGGCAAACTGGTTATGAAAAAGGCTTCTAAAGAATACCCTTTCTGGGTATCATCTACTTCTCTATCCCCTTGGATTTAAATACGTGGTGACACTTGACTTGAACAGCCAGCCTGCTTTGTGACAATACAAAGCAGAGCAACTTGCTGGGTGTGTGCAGACTGTTCTCAATGAAATGGAAAGCTAGTTAACTAAGGGAGAAAGTCCACCCAAATGCCACTGGTTCAAGGTGTCACCACATTTCTTCCCTCCTTTTCCTTTTTGTAAAAGTAAAACAAAAAAGACTTTAAAGAAAAAGGAAAGAGAATGTTATATATCCACATCCTGGCAGATATAAGAGCAAGACCAAAAATAACTGATTGCTTTCATTTGCAAAGTTTCTCCTGATTGTTCTATTATTAGTATTGATAATTTTAAGAATTCCCTGACCAATCTCCTCATCTTCCTCCTCCTCCTCCTCCTCTCTCCTCCTCCTTTTCCTATTTAAATAATATATCTAAATTTACGTTTTTGAGAAATGCATTGTTGAATCTTACCAAGGATTAGTACAACACCAATTCTCTTTATCAAAAGCAAGCATACTTTTTCTAAAGCATGCATGAGGAGTGGGAGAAATTGTATCCTGGTAACCTTTTAATCATGCAAAAGAATACCAAAAGAAGTAATTGCACCTGTATTGGGAATTGAAACTTTGTATATTGGTGAAATGAAGAACTTTAGCTGTGATCTGAATCCATAAAGGGAAAGCCCTCCTCCTTGCATACCAGTTTATTGAAATACCTCTTTGTGGAATTGTTTTTCAATTTAAGAAAGCAATGTATTGTCTGCACTCTATCAGACTTTTTGCCAAGCCACGACTAACCTAGGATCCTAAAATGATGATTTGAGACTTTACTGCCGCCAGAGGGAGCTGGTGATAGTTTGCCAAAAGGCAGTTTCTGAAATGTCATGTCTCTCTTTAAAGTACTTTAAGGTACTTTCCCCAGCAGCAATGTTTAGAATAGTTCTGGTTAAAATAAAATAGAAGACATTTTTAAAAAGAGAATAAAAAAACCAGATGTCTTTTAGGGTAGATGATGAACAGCAAAAATGTAATAAGGAACAGAGAGAGAGTTTTGAAAAGAAATGGTAAGAAACTGGAAAGTCCCAAAGCGAATGAGCACAAAAGAGGCACATCACATTCAGCAAATTGCTTTGCCTTGTGAGGTTGTGTCCTTCCCCTTCCCATACCTCCACCTCTCCAGTTATTTTTGTCTGGCAGTGATTTATCCAACAGATAAAACTGCTAGAAGTGTTTAGGTGCAGCTTTCTCATGTATACTTGATGTCACTTACTGTCATAATATGTTACTGGTTTTTGTTTTCATCTCTGAAGATTGTTGTACTTCTTGTTGAGAATGCATTCAAAAGATATGCATGTATCAACAAAGATCTGAGTGTATTTCCATTGGCTTGGACCCATATCTCACCTTGTCACAAGACAGACCCATTAGCAATCTGAAAGGTCACACTGGTGAAATAAAACATCTAACTAGATCACTTAATTGCTGGCATGTGTTATAAGAATCTTATTGAAGTTTTGCTTCACATGTCTAAACAGGACCTGTTATATACTGCAAAGAATATGACGCAACACTTTCAAAAACTCGCACTTAATAGTGAAGTTAAGGAGACTTATCCAGTCTGAGTCAGTGTTGCTGATAGAGAGCTTAAATTGATTCCTAACTAATACAATTATGAAGAAAATCTAGATCTATTCATATACTAAAAGTTCTTGATTCTGCCTTGAAGTATGTCAAATTTACTATTGTTAAAGAATGAAATACGATTTCCAGGGAGCAAGTCTTCTTCTATACTATATTTTTATATAGAAATCATGTGCCATGGTGTCCTAAATGTGGTTATTTGTACACAATTCTGTGTGATATTCAAAACTGATTATAGCCTTGGATTTGAACTCAGTAGGCACATAATATACTTCCACTCAAGGTATACTCCAGTTTGGTGATATACCAGTTTGTCTGTATGTGCAGAGCAAAACTACATCATTAAACTGCATCAATGAATTCACATATTTCAGCAACTATAACTGTTCATATTCTAACAAATATGAAATACTGAAAATGTTTTCAATGTTTGTTAAAGGTTTGCAGAACCAACAGCCAGTTGAAAAGTGGGCATTAAAATAAAGTGAAACAAAAGTGTCAACGCCAGAGGCCTAAATATCTTGAAAGCTATTGCTCAATTTAAATTAAAAAATATCTTAAAAGAACATGACACTTGGACAAAACCAGACTATATGTTATCTTTCAATGCATTTCTCATAACAAGACACTATAGTTTGAGTTTATTAACTCTCCATGTAGCTGCATATCTTTGCTGCGAAATTCTTATTGCACAGATAAATGATCTGGATCACTTCAGAATTCCAATCCTGAAGAACAGCACAGAGGCATAGATCTGTGTGTGGTAGCTAACTATCCTTCTGGAAAAGAAAGAATTGCACGCATGTCGTATGCTGCCAATCACACTGATAAGATGCAACCTATTAAAAAGTAGAGGCAAGCCAGAAGGTTCAAAGTGACCCATCCTGTCAAAATATGTGTACAAAGTGACTTCAACTTTTTTTTGGAAAACCAGTGAATATATTTAAAATATGATTTGGCAGAGGATAGTGAACCACACTTTTATTAAAGTAATAATTATGAGTTAGAAATAAAACTGGGAAGACAACTATAAACAATTCAGTACTTGGTTGTTGTAGGTTTTTCCGGGCTATATGGCCATGTTCTGGAGGCAATTTTTCTCCTGACGTTTCGCCTGCATCTATGGCAAGCATCCTCAGAGGTAGTGAGGTCTGTTGGAAGTAGGAAAAATGGGTTTATATATCTGTGGAATGACCAGGGTGAGACAAAGGACTTTTGTTTGCTGGGGATAGATGTAAATGTTTCAGCTGATCACCTTGATTAGCATTCAATGGCTTAGAAGTGCCCGGGGGGAATCCCTTGTTGAGAGTGATTTTATGTGCCTGTTTGTTTCCCCTCTGTTGTTTTGCTGTTGTGATTTTTGAGTCCTTTAATACTGGTAGCCAGATTTTGTTCATTTTCATGGTTTCTTCCTTTCTGTTGAAATTGTCCACATGCTTGTGGATTTCAATGGCTTCTCTGTGTAGTCTGACATGGTGGTTGTGAGAGTGGTCCAGCGTGAGAGTGAGAACACAGAAGTGCTGGACCACTCTCACAACCACCATGTCAGACTACACAGAGAAGCCATTGAAATCCACAAGCATGTGGACAGTTTCAACAGAAAGGAAGAAACCATGAAAATGAACAAAATCTGGCGACCAGTATTAAAGGACTCAAAAATCACAACAGCAAAACAACAGAGGGGAAACAAACAGGCACATAAAATCACTCTCAACAAGGGATTTCCCCCGGGCACTTCTAAGCCATTGAATGCTAATCAAGGTGATCAGCTGAAACATTTACATCTATCCCCAGCAAACAAAAGTCCTTTGTCTCACCCTGGTCATTCCACAGATATATAAACCCATTTTTCCTACTTCCAACAGACCTCACTACCTCTGAGGATGCTTGCCATAGATGCAGGCGAAACGTCAGGAGAAAAATTGCCTCCAGAACATGGCCATATAGCCCGGAAAAACCTACAACAACCCAGTGATTCCGGCCATGAAAGCCTTCGACAATACAATTCAGTACTTGTTTGGCCATCTTAACAAGGAAACCACAATGGTGATTTTGTTCATTTTAAGCTTCTACCATGTCATTTAATCTTTAACCTTGTTTTTACCATACAAGGAAATGCCAAGTTGCTTTTCTATGCAGTTAAAGTATGTGCACCAAGCTTAATATTAAATGAGTCTGTAGTCATAAAGAAACATGTTTGAAAATAAGCTATATGGACACTTTAGGGCAGTGTTTCTCAACCAGGGAGTCAGGACCCCGGGGGGGGGGGAGGTCATGAGGGGGGTGTCAGAGGAGTCGCCAAAGATGATCAGAAAACACAGTATTTTCTGTTGGTCATGGGGGTTCTGTGTGGGAAGTTTGGCCCAATTCTATCATCGTTGGGGTTCAAAATGCGCTTTGATTGTAGGTGAACTATAAATCTCAGCAACTGCAACTCCCAAATGTCAAGATCTATTTTCCCCAAACTCCACCAGTGTTCACATTTGGGCATATTGAGTATTCATGCCAAGTTTGGTCCAGATCCATCATTGTTTGAGTCCACAGTGCTTTCTGGATGTGAACTACAACTCAAACCTCAAGATCAATGCCCACCAAACCCTTCCAGTATTTTTGCTGGTAATGGGAGTTCTGTGTACCAAGTTTGGCTCAATTCCATCATTGGTGGAGTTAAGAATGCATTTTGATTGTAGGTGAACTATAAATCCCAGCAACTACAACTCCCAAATGACAAAATCAATCCCCCCCCCCCCGCACCCCACCAATATTCAAATTTGGGCATATGGGGAATTTGTGCTAAATTTGGTCCAGTGAATGAAAATACATCCTACATATCAGATAATTATATTATGATTCGTAACAGCAGCAATATGTCTGTTATGAAATAGCAACGAAAATAATTGTATGATTGGGGATCACTACAACATGAGGAACTGTATTAAGGTGCCGTGGCATTAGGAAGGTTGAAAAGGTTTGAAGGATTTCCTTCAAAGCAACATGTAGAAAATTTCATTGGGGATTGTAGTCTTCATTACAGCTTTTTAATATTTGCCAGCTGAATTATTTTTTTTGCTGAAAATCAGATTCTTTTGAGAAAAGTTTTAAAAGAAAAAAGCATACTCATACAAACCTCTCGATTTACAAAAGATGCCACTAGGCATGGTTTCCTTGAGAACTGGAGAGGGCACTGTGGTATCTTCTAAAGTCTCTCCAAATCTATACCTTATGCACTGTTCCTGTAAAAATCAGAATTTATTCCAAATCAGGTTGTTGGGTTGTTTTTTTTTAAAAAAAGAAAGACTTCTAAAACAAATTAGCAGTATTTTATTGTTGACCTATCAATTGAATTCTTCAGAAACATTGAATATTCATTCTAGGAATCTATTTCTAGGAATTCTAAAACATAGAAATAAACTGGATTGTTTGGAAAGTGAAGATATTTGGGATGCAAATAGCTAAAAAAATATTCTGAAAATGTAATATTCATTTTACATTAGGGTATGATTCATTTCAATTCTAGCCCAGTTTTGTGTTTGTCTATTAGAATGAATTCTATTAAACTCAGTGGGAGTTACTGCTGGTTAAGTGTACATAGAATTGTCACCTAAATGTCATGACCTAGAGAAGTGTTAAGCTTGTGCCAAAAGAATACCAAAGTGCTTAATGAAGCCAATGATATCCACAGACAACAAAGTGATCCATATTAATTCTGGTTTATTAGAAC
Source organism: Anolis sagrei (assembly GCF_037176765.1). Lineage (NCBI taxonomy): Eukaryota > Metazoa > Chordata > Lepidosauria > Squamata > Anolidae > Anolis > Anolis sagrei. The sequence goes on from NC_090023.1 coordinate 93,117,353, forward strand.
TATGATTATATGCTATAGTAAACTCCAATGACTGTAGCTATTTAATGGCATGTTTTATGGGAGAGTGGGTGGATTTTTGGTAGATGACACACCAACGCACACAGTCCTACAATTGTTCGCCTCAATTGTATATGGTTTAATTCGTCCTCTTTTCACTGCCGAGACCTTTCTATTCAGTAATGTAATCCTTGCTTTTTAAAAAGTGGCTTTTCAAAAAAAAAAAAACCTGAAAAATGTGCGACCTCAGCTCTTAGTGAGAATTTTTCCCATCCCTTTGTCCTGGATTTATTCCCCCTGACTCTGAAAGAAAAATGTACTTTTTGTCTGAGAATGTTGCTGTTGTATTTCATAGATAATAAAGTAGGGGGAAAGTGCATGGAGTCCATAGGCGGAGTGTATCAGTTAATTAGTGGCTGGACATTACCCAGTAGGAAGTCTGGCAAGGTTTTTGTGCGTATGTATGTGTGAGCGTTGTCTGCTTTCTTTGATCGCTTGTGTGGTAAATAGACATGCAGAGTCTCTATGGCAACTTGTGCTGTAGGTTTGTGGGAACAGGGGAGACGCGATCATCCAACAAAGGCTAGTTTGTTAGAATAGTTGGTTATGATTACGAAAAGGTGGTAACAATCAGGCTATTTAAAAACATACGTTCCGGGAGGAAAATGCATGTTTATGTTACCAATTTAAAAGCAAAATATGGCTCTGTAACTACAAAGGATTTGCTATGGTGAAGCAAAAAGAAGCAACCATGTTTGTTTGTTGTTGTTTTTTTTTACAAAAAGAAGAGTATAAATGTTCAAGAACTGAACTAGAATCAAACCTGATACACAAACAGCTTAAGCAGAATGGACCTTGGAAAGGATATGCATGTGTTTTCTAAACTTGTAGTCATAACACACCCATTTCAGTCATCTGCCTGTAGAGGTCAGACTTGAAATGTAATTGTCATCATGAGAACTGAATTGAAATCGATATGGATGAAAGGAATCAATAGATTCACTGGAAATTTAATAATACTGATAATTTATCAATAAAATGTTACATTTATCATTTAGTTGTATCATTGTGAAGTTATATTATTGTGAAATGAGCTGGTTGGGGAGAGCAATGAATATCTTCTCACATTTAAGACCACTCTTATGTTTTTATTAACTATTTATCTCTAACTGATTCCTCCCAAGAGTACATCTACACTGTAAAATTAATGCAGTTTGACACCACTTTAACTGCCCTGACTCAGTGCCATGGAAACGGGGAATGTGGTTTGGTGAGGCATCCGTATTTATTTATTTATTTACTGTATTTGTATGCCGCCCTTCTCAGCCCTCAGGTGACTCAGAGCTGAGAGTACTCTTTGGCAGAGAAGGCTAAAGCCCTTGTAAAACTATCACTACCATGATTCCATAGCAATGAGCTATGTGATGTCAAACTGCTTTAATTCTACAGTGTGTATGTACCCTAAGAATGATAAACAACAAGATTATGTTCCAGTAATGGGATGGTGTGACTCACTGACCAGGATTCTGATGGTGCCCTGTGATGACACCCACTTCCCTCTGGATGGACATGTAGCCTTGAGGGAAAGGGGGATTGAGGAGAGGAGTGACTGAGTAGAATTATCAATCACTAGCTATTCTATCTGACAATAGACAACTTCAATGCTTGGTTGTTCCCTACCACCCGCCATCACATAATGGGAGGTAGGAAAGAAGGGGGTATTGGGTGGGTAATATCTCCCCCCGTGAGACATCTTCAAAAACATTCATGCAGCAAGGAGAAAATTGTTAAATTGTTCTTCCTGGTAGGGATGAATAATTTAAACAAGCACACCCATAATGGCTAAGAGTAAATAGTGACACATGGGAATCTTGCCTCAAAGATGTGTGCACATAATTATGATTTAAAGGCAAGTCTAGTATTCAAAGATGACATCCTAGGGTGTTTGACAGATACCCAGAGCTCAAGCAAGTCTAACGTGGTGCTTCTTGTGACCCTTCATCAACTTCTTGGCAGGTCAGCTGGTGTCCCTGTCTTAACATTCTCTAATGTGGGTGTGTTTTATGTTCACTGTGGGTAAGGTAAATTTTATGTGTGGAGTGAGGACAAAGTGGCATAAAATTCTTCGATCTTCCACTCCATCCACTGCTACTCGTGGTAGCTGTTTTGCCAAGTTGTTGTGCTTCCTGTTCTGAGCACCCATTCTCCCAGTATTAGATACCATGGAAGCTAAGGGACTTTCAGCATGACTCTGAAACCTTGGGGTCATTCTGAATGGACCACTGGCTGTCTTTCATGACACACAGTGGGTTCCAGTGAGAAATGTTGAATTTCTCAGTTTAAACCAACTTTAGCAAAGTTGGGGAAAATTTTGGAGTGTGTTGGAAACTTTGGGGTATCCTGAAGCTTTTGGGCACTTTGGACAGTGGGTTTAGTTCCAGTTAAGGCCCAAGGTTGCTTCATGGCAGATTTACTGTACATTGGGCTAACCTGCTCAGTGTAAAACTACCCTAAGATGCTCTGCTCATGTAGAGAAAGCTGGAGAACATACCAGTGTGGTCGCTTTCAGGTCTTTGGCCTTGCTTGTCAAATCAGCTATCCAGTATCAGCCAAAGAAGTAGTAAAGTCAAGCTTTCCAACTATCAAATGGGGGGGGGGGGGTCCTTGTAATAATTGACATCTGGCCAGCCTATACTAGGCCCACAAAAACATGGAATCAGCCTTTGGTTGGTCTTAACGCAAAATAAGTCAACAAAGGGATTGCCCTGGAGATAACAATTATCTCTTTAAAAATTCCAGGCTATTTCAGCCACCCCTTTCCTGCTAACCCTCATAGGTCATGTAAAGGCCAAACCATTTCTGGATGGAATGTGAATCATGTTCATGATAAAGTTCAGACCTACTCTTCTTCATAGAACTACTTGTTTGTGTGTGTGTGTGTGTGTGAGAGAGAGAGAGAGAGAGAGAGAGAGAGAGAGAGAGAGAAGAAAGGGAATGAAAATAAAGGATTCTGACCTTGCCCTGGGCTGTTGATTGTCCTTCAGCCTTTCCTTCTCACCTTGACTATGTAGACAACCCAGAGGCACAAGGGGTGATTATTAACCCTGAATATTTGTTATATACTATATCCCAGCTCTGTTCATTTGCACTCTGATTTAAGTTCAGGTTTATTCCTAACAATTACTTGCTTTGACTCTTCCTCTCCAAACATGGTGTTGCTAAAAAAAACTCCCAACAACACCAGAACATGGCAATCAATGCAAATTGAATGCATATCAGAATAAGGCCTTACCACTTCAGCAGCTTCTCTTTGAGACCTATCTTTGTAAAAGAACTCGTGTTTCTTAGACATCTGCTGAACAGTCTTGAAGAAGCAGTTTAACTATGGATCCTTTGACAATTATTTTTTTTATTAGTTTTTTTTGGGTTTTTTCTTAATACAGTGAAAGAGTGGGAACAATATGCTGGATAGAAAGGGTGGGAAATCGCCAAGTAGTGTGGGAGAGGAGTGAGATGGGGAGGGAAAGAGGAAAGGGAGAAGAGGGGGGGTCTAGGGATGGGGTAAGGGGGTAAGGATAGTAGTCGGACTCCCGTTCAGTCTGCAGGAAAGTATCATCTTGTCCTCAAATCTGTTCTTCTTTAACCTTCTTAAGTCTGATTCTTAGCTGTAGCACCTTATAGATCTAATTTATTTTGTTTCTTAATATATTCTTCAATATCTTTCCAGTTTATTTGTTTATTTTCTTTTTCTTTTTCTAAGGCTTGCGAGAGATTGTCTAGATTCCTGAATTCTATCAGCTTTTCAAACCAGTCTCTGCTGCTAGGGATCTCCTTGTTTTTCCATTTTTTTGCAATTAAGATTCTGGCTGCTGCGGATAAGTAAAAGAGCGTTCTTTCTTGGCTTGTTTTAAAATTTGTGTTCGTTATGTTCAGTAGATAAGTTTCAGGTTTCATATCAAATTTGGAGCGAGTAATGTTCTGAGTATGGTTGTGTACCATCTTCCAAAATTTCTTGACTTCCCCACATTGCCAGAATTGGTGGTAATAGGTTCCGTTTTCTTTTTTGCACTTCCAACATATCCCATCATTTTTCTTGTTAAATTTAGCCAGTTGCATTGGTGTTAGATGCCACCTGTAAAATACCTTGTACCAATTCTCTATTAAGTTAGTTGCTTTTGTGAATTTTAGTTTGTTTCTCCAGACTTGCTCCCACTCGTCGAGTAGTATTGAGTGGCCGATGTCTTTGGCCCATTTGGTCATGTTTTCTTTGATCACCTCCTTTTCGTTCTTCCACTCGAGTAGTTTCTGGTATAGTATCTTGATCAATTTTTTATCTTTTTTCATCACAAGATCCCAGCATGTGTCGGTTTCGTTAAAGCCCATTTTTAGATCTACTTTAAAGTGTTCTTTAATCTGTAGGTAATGGAGCCAGCTCAGACCCTTGTCTTCTTTTTTTAGTTCTTCTAGCGGTCTCAATTGCCATTCTCCATTATTTTTGATGATCAGTTGCTTGTAGCTGAGCCACTTACTTCTGGGGATTTCTCTTTTGTGGTGGGCCTCCACTGGTGATATCCATGTCGGTGTTTTCCTGTAAAACAGACTTTTGTACTTGTTCCAGGTTTTCAATAACGAAGATCTGATATAATGATTTGTAAAGTTTCTTTCGATGGCCGCTTTTTCATACCACAGGTATGCGTGCCATCCTCTTCGGATATCGTAACCCTCCAGCGTTAGCAACTTTTTCTGATCCAGGGTGGCCCACGTTTTGGTCCAAAGTAGAGCAGACGCTTCGTGATAGACTTGTAGGTCCGGCATAGCCAGCCCTCCTCTCTGCTTTGCATCAGTGAGATTTTGAAAATTTATCCGATGTTTTTTCCCATCCCAGATGAATTTTAAGATGTCTTTATTCCATGTTTTGAAGCATAAGCTCGTTTTGATGATTGGGATCATCTGGAATAGGAATATTAGCTTGGGCAGCACGCTCATTTTTATGGCTGCTATTTTACCTAGTAGAGAGAGTTTGAGATATTTCCAGTTTTCCAATTTTTTTTTAATCTCCGTCCAGACTTTCTCATAATTTTCTTTGAATAAATTCCTATTCGATGAGGAGATCACAATACCTAGGTATTTAATTTTTTTTGTTACTTCTATTCCTGTGTGTTCGAAAATTTTGTCTTTGTCTTTTTTTGTTACATTTTTTGTTAACATTTTTGTTTTGTTCCTATTTATTTTAACTCCTGCCAGTTTACCAAAGGTCTCGATCTTGGTTATCCATTTAGTGGTGTTTTGCGCTGGATTATCTATTATACACACAACATCGTCAGCGAAGGCTAACACTTTATACTCCTCCGAGCTGATCTTCAGACCTTCTAGCTCTTTGTCTTCTCTTAGGTCTTCCAACAGAATCTCCAATACTAATATGAATAAAAGTGGGGACAGGGGACAGCCCTGTCTCACACCTTTCTGGATTTTGATCTTGTCTGATTCTAGGCCGTTAACAATTACCGTTGCAGTTTGGTTTGAATAAATAGCTCTTATGGCGTTTTTAATGAAGTATCCAATGTCCATTTCTGTAAGCACTGCTGTTATGAAGTGGATCCTTTGACAATTAAACAGGGGCAGCATGGATTGTTGTGTTTGGTCTGATTAATCTAATATAGTGATAAGATATTAAAGAAGAGCAACAGCAATATACATCAATAACAAAGGATACTAATGCCTGCAGACACCATCTACATTGTAAAATTCTAACTGAAAAAAAGAGGCTTATTATGTTAGATAGGTCAATGCGATTTGACCTAGTTTTGCTTAGCTGCTTAGAAATTATGTCAGTATTACTTATGTCACTCCCTTGGATGAGCAATTTAACATCCTTTTTGCATTGCGGTCTCCTCCTAATACTCTATATGTTTACGTGTTCTGTTGTATGATCCTCCAGGCTAAATTTTGCAATTGGAGTATAGGACAAGAAAAGCCCACAAGCTTTTGTTTTGAGAAATATCTTGAGTTTAGGGGGAAATTATCTATCTATAACTCCCTTTGTGAAAAACGCCATAGATTTCTCATAGGTTTCCTCATTAATATTAAACAGACAGTGAATACAAGTGGCAAATAGTTTAAATTGAGTATCTATTTGGCTTTTGTTTTCAAATGATGAGTTGATCCTCTACACTGGGAATATATTCCATTACTGCATTATTTATTTTGGTGGTAAAACAGATTTTCTTTCATATTCCTGATTATCAGTGATATAGCACATTGGCACTAATGCTCTAGAATACGATATACAGTGGGCCATTGAGTTTGGTTCTAAGACCCCCATGGATACCAACATCCATGGATGAACAAGTCCCATTGTATTCAATGGCATAGTAAAATGGCATCCCTTTTATAAAATGGTGAACAACTCAAAATAAGTGCCCAAGAGAGCCTAAGGTGGGAGGCTCCAGCAGGATATGTCAACACATTAACATAATGCTTGGTGTGTGCCAAAATCAAGGAATTTTGGGTTTGAAATATTTTTAAACTGTGGATAGTGGAATGTGTGGTGCAAAATCCATGGATGCCGAGGACTGACTGTATAAGTAAACATGTTTTATTACCATACAAACTAATTTTGGGGGGATCCATATCACATTTGTTTCATCTGAGAGTTTCCTGAGAGTTTCTGGCATTATTAATGACTTTTTATTTTCATGCCTTATGTCATGGCAGTACCTTCCAAATAAAATGTATTCATTAATTTTCATGTATTTTTGCTGTCTCAGACCTGGAAAAGATGGGGCACATCTACACTCATCCATTACCTCAAACCAGTGGGTGGGGGACCCTAAGGGTAGTCAGGACTCCTTTCTGTCCCCACAGTGACTCAGGGACCAGCAGTATGGACTCCCTCCACAGCTCCTTGGGGGCTGGTGGTCAAATCAATTCTGAGAATTGTCATGGCCAGTAGTTGGGCACTGGAATTGTGGCGCAGCTGGCTGAGTGTCAGCTGTATTAAGATCACTCTGACCAAACGGTCATGAGTTTGAAGCCAGCCCGGGTTGGAGTGGGTTTCCAACCAATTGTGTAACCTGTTGTCGACCTTTGCAACCCGAAAGACAGTTGCATCTGTCAAGTAGGAAAATAAGGTACCACCTTAAAGTGTGGGGAGGCTAAATTAACTAATTTATGAGACCATAAAAAAAGACTCCAGCAAAAGCATGTGGGGAATGCGGAAGCACTTCATCAGTGTCGCAGATGGACGATGAAAGTGACAGCTCCCCTAGCGGCCAGAAAAAGTTAAATAGCCTCTGTCTATGTCTGTATATGTTGTATGCCAAAAATTGGCATTGAATGGTTGCCATTAGGCTTGGGCGGTTTCGTTCGTTAATTTCGTAATTCGCTATTAATTCGTATTTAAATTAGCTTACGATCCAATATTGAGCCATGCAGGACTACTGTGAGGAGTAATTAAAAACCGAAACAATTTTTCCAATTTATTTTGTATTGTTTCGTAATTGGTTCAAAATTGTTTCGAAATTGTTTTGAAATTGTTTTGTAATTATTTCCGTATGTCTGGTGCAAGTTTTATAGTTGTTGCTTGTTTTAGCAGTGATAAAAAATAAATTATCACACCAACAGTCAACAACAGAGGGAGAGGGAAGCTTCAGAAGTTCCCCCTGTTCCATTTGGAGGTTTTTTTTTAGCATATTGCACAATCGTGTCCGCCATTAACGAATCGATTCGTAATTTTACGAAATTTCGTATATTTCGAACTTTTTTAAAGGAAAATTTAGGAATTCTTAAAAAAAACGAAATGCAAGGGCCCCCTAAAAACGAAACGAGTTTAGAACCAAATTTTTCCGTGGTTACCCAAGCCTAGTTGCCATATATGTGTACACTGTCATCCGCCCTGAGTCCCCTGCGGGGTGAGAAGGGCGGAATATAAAAGCTGTAAATAAATAAATAATAATAAATTGGTCTGGCCTGGCTTGGTTGCTACTGTGGGCAAGTCTCTAGCTAGGGAGAACTCATCTCAGTTAATCTCACCTCTTCCTCAAGAAAAACATCACAGGCCTATGGGATCTCATGGTAAAAGGGTCTGAAAAAGAATAGCTCTTTGCAGCAGATAACATTGTATCTTTGTACCTTTATCCTTGACCTGACCCTGCTGCCCTTGGATTTGACTTCTGGTTTCTGTAATCCTGTTTTGGACTCTGATGTATCCTGAATCCTTGGCTCTGAATTCTGGACTAACTTCCTGGCTTTGATTTTGGGGCATGACTGCAGCTTTTATCTCTGACTTCTGGCTTCAGAACTTTGACTTTTTTTACACTTGGATTCTTGGTTTTTGTTTATGAACTCTGACAAGTGAACTCCTGACATCTAACTATTGGACTGTAACCTTATTTATTGTTTATTTTTGTTCCTGACCTGGCTCTGTAATACCCAGCTTGTCTTGCATTAATTGGACTCTTGACCTTGGCAGTGTTCAACATGACTCCTCCATGTGTTATAATTCTGTTATTTTGGCCAGACCTTGAACAACTCAAGACTTTAATTTCTTATAAGTAAATATGGTCTCGGCTTCCTTGTTTTTGTTTAAATAAACTTCAGCTCTGATACTGGGACTTGTGGAACACCACAGGACTAATCCAGGATTAAGTGTCCTTGTAGAACCAACTATGATCGCCAGGTAAACACAGCTATTGTTTTCGAGATACAGATTCAACAGAAATAAAACAAGGGGAAGAGGAGTATTGCCAATTAAAACAAAATGATACCAATGCTAATATAATATTGGTATAGCATTTTAGCACTTTGAAGATAAATAGATAGATTTGAAAAAGACTGAAAATTTAAAAATTAATTTTCTGAAATGTTGCATGACACAGTATATAAAGCATGATCAGCCAGATGGGAAAGAGGAGGGATTTGCGAGACCAATGGAGGAAGAAAGAGGATTAAATGCAAAGTTATGAATATGCAGGTATATATATATTTAAAAACGAATTGGAATTCAGTATTTTCAGTGAGTATGGTTGAGACTGGAGTCTTGAATTTATTGAAGTATCATGTGTATTTCTTTTTAAAGTAAATGCCTGTGTTTATTTTTCAAAATGCAATTATTTTAAATGTTTCCCAGTAGATGAACTAGCTACAAGTAAAATTAATTCATTGTTTTTGTATGTAAGGATGTCTGTTTCCAAAGAATTATGTTATTTCAACACACTAGACATTTTATCAATCAATCTTTCAACAGTTTTGTATTATTGTTTTTATGGGGGGGGGGGTCATAAGGTTGATAATTGGCTCAAACTAATGTGGACAATTACTTACATAATATTTGTGTTGACACTTGGGACTAAGTAGTTTAGTGTTATTTTTGCCAAGTGCTTGAGAAGTACTGATTTATGCTAAGAAAAAAAGCTGTTCGGTTTATTTTGGCTAGTTTATAATGGATAACTCCCTTTGCTAATGATCTGTGAACTCTCACGTCAATAACAAATTGCACATTTTAAATCTGATGCTTATTGACCACACATTTTATCACATTTGTCAGTTCTTTATGTAAATCAGCTATTGGGAAAAGGACATCAGTGTGTCAGAATAGTTAAACACTCTGAAAGTTTATTACAAAATAGATAAAATTTGAGAAATGTTAATGAATAAATGACCTTATAAAAAGGTCCAACTTAACCTTGAGACAAATTGTTATGTGTCTGTGTCTATCCTGATCCTGCAAGATCCTAAGGTGTACTGTAATTATCAGAACAAAATTATTTATTGTAGGCTTTCACAATAATTGAAAAATGTATTCAGTGCACTATGCCTCCCTCAGTACAGGTTATCATTTTTCTTAAGTGGGTAAAATAACCAATAGTCACTGATCTTAAAGAGGCAATAGGATACATTGCACAAATGAGGGTGCATCTACTCTACAGCATGAATGCAGTTTGACACCACTTTAACTGCCATAATTCAGTGCTATGGAATTATGGGTGTTATAGCTTTATAATAAGGTCTTTAGCCTTCTCTGTCAAAATGTTCTGGTTCTTTGCCAAACTACAAATCCGAGGATTCCAGAGCATTGAGCCATCGTAGCTGAAGTGGTGTCAAACCACATTCATGCTACAGTGTAGATAACTCCTGAGAGTCTTTTCCTATCTTACTGCCCACTTGAATGTGGGGCCAGGACATGAAGAAAAAATTGGGGAGGATCATACATTTCTGACCATATCTTTATTCACTTCTATATCTCTTAGAAGTATGCAGTCATTTACAAGTATGAGGTAATTTTATGCCTAAAGTTTAGGGATGTTGATCATGTCTACCTGTTATCTGAAGTAACATGATACAGTCATTTTGTTAAAGCTAATAGATTTGGTTGATAAACATTTGGAATCTCTAGTGACCACTTTGTTTGAAAGGTGAGATACAAAGCGGCCAAACTATTTCTTGGGCTGTTTCTATACAACCATTTAAACAATGTCTGGATGTGAATTAAAGAGACTCAATTCCCTGCAGAATAACTTCACAGACACAGACACCCAATGAACAAGGAAGCGGAGACAGTCACCACAAAGAACAGCTGATTGCAGATCAATTCAACCCAATATTTTTTTTCTCAACCTCCAGTGAGGTACATTGATAAGAATCAGTCTGACTAAAAAGTATCAGTGGTGGACTGAAAGAAAGCAATAAAGGAAGAGTGAGTGTTCCCATGGGAAGACTGGTTTCCTTAGGGTGGTGGGGATTTTTTTTTTACCTTCCAGCCTAGCTGTGTACTTGGTTTCTTAATATGACTGCTTCAGCGTTAACCCTGTCCTCACAAACATTCCCCATGGTGCTTCTGGATTCTTTCTCTGCATTGTTCATACACTAATCAGCTTCTGTGGCTTGATCCAGAAATTTCTGGGTTTTTAATACAGTGTTACCGGCTGGATACGTGTTGCAGTTTGCATTGGGAGCATCTGTTTTGTAGACAACACGATCTTGAGCTGACTTCAAGTAGGATTTTAGTGCCAGTGTAAAAGGGCCCTTAACTATTTCTTGTTTAAGAAAATCCTGTGAAATTCATGGTGTCACCATAAATCAACAGATGTCTTGAAGTTGCATTCATACATATAACCAAGACATATAACCCTCAGTCTAAGAGAAAACAATGGCAAACCTCCTCTGAACAAATTTTGCAGGATGACTGAGAAAATATCGTGTTGGTGTTCTGATTTGTAGTATCCTGAGTATTTTTCTTAAGTGAATAAAATTGGTTACACTCACCACAGTTAATATGGATCAAACATTCAATGTCATTGGTTATATCTGAGGTCATCATGACTGTTTACATCACTGTCAGAGCACTGTTGTGCCATCCCAAAGGCAGTCCTGTATGAAATACCAGGAAAATTCAAATTGGTTTCAGGGGGAATCCCAGCACTCAAAAGATGTTCTTAGTGACAGCACAATGTGTCAACTAAATTTTTGTCGCTTATAGTGAAAAGACCATGAGAGCAAGTAATTAAGCATGATCAAAACTTTGATCTGAAGTTATGTTAATAGTTTGTTTTTCTGACAGTGGCAATTGGCCAGTTAACCTTACTATTAAAAAGTACATGGTGATTTACATAGAATTTTAATTGTGCTACAGAATGGGGGCCTTTGTTATTCAAAATACATATTGGAATCCCAGGAAGCAGATACGGTATGAGAATTCATCATCTAGAGGAAATCACACAGTAACTGCATTATTAATTTAATTTAATTACTGCCTGGAAAGTAGCTTATTTTAACAGAGAAACTAAATGCAGTTAGTTCTGGTTTTAAGCAGAACTGAAAGAAATCCCATTTCTTATAAAAGTTATGACCTACAGAGTCATATATTACTTCAATCCAGGATAATTGGGACCCTTTCACACCATGCAATTTTAATACTGTGATTCTTGTACTTTAACCTTCATGATGGTGAAATCTATAGAAAGCTGGGACTTGCAGTTCATGGAGGGATATTTAGAATTCTCAGCCAGAAAGGCCTGGTGTTTCATCAATCTACAAATCCCATTTTTCCACAGAACATTCTCATGACTAGTAAAGTGGATTTTTGTAATGTAATATTTCCATTAATCAGCAGTTATAAAATATCATTTAAAAACATAATTGTGTGATGTGAAAGGCTCCCTAAAGGACCATATTCTTGAGCTTGACAGACCTTTGAGATTTTTGAGGAAGACTCTTTTGGCCATCCCGAAATCTTGACTGACGCATCTGGTATGGATGTAGGAACTACCTTCTTAAAAAAAACTGTTGCAGATGACTCGTAACAGGCTGTGGAGATATGAGGTAGCCTTCTCCCTGTTTTTCTTCAGCCACTTTTGTTTGGGGGAGTTTTTGTCAACTGACTGATTGGTGTGTAACTGACTTCTAATGATCGTGTTCTAATGCTACTATTGCTGTTGTGTGCCTTCAATACTTCTCCACCTTATCATAGGGTTCTCTTGGCCAAATTTGTTCAGAGGAGGTTTGCCATTGTTTTCCTCTTAGACTGAGGGTGAATCTACAGTGACCCAATATGGGGTCAGTTTGGTGTGGCATATGCTGGATTGGCCCCGGTAAGGGATAGCACAGTACTCACCCACCTGCTGCAGAGGTGATAGGGAATCCCAAATGCCCAGTAGCACCGAATCTGGTTCAGTGCAGTGATACCAGTTGAGGCAACAGGGCAACAGGGGAGGGGAAGAAGAGGAATCACGGATCTTGAGTGACATCACTGCAGGGACAACTGACAGGTAGGAGCCACTTTGTGAAACTGTTGAGACACACAAGGCAGAAGGGCTAACTGTTACCCCCTACCTTCAGGCTAACCAGCTCTGGGAAACATGGGATGATAGTGGGAACAGTTGAATTCCAGAACTGGCCCAAGTGTTAAGACGGCCCCCAAAAGTTTTATACCATGTTATTGTAGCGTCGAATTTTTGCTGTTCTTGTTGTTAACCGCTGTGAGTCGCCTAAGGGCTGAGAACAGCGGTATACAAATAAAGTAAATAAAGTAAATAAATAAATAAATAAATAAAAGTTGGTTGGGGAGGGGGTAGTTCAAATTCTAGACCAGAATTCAGACCATCCCCCGACTTTGGTTAATATGGGACAAAGCTGCATTCAGAAAGTCATGCCCCACATTACCCTGGATCATCTCTGTGTGCCATCTGGCTACCACAAAACTGATCTGGCCCCAATCCAACCGAAGTGGTCAGTGTAGATGTGCCCTGAGAGAGTATGATTTATGCAAGGTCACCCAAAGTGTTTCCATGACTGAGTGGAGATTTCAACCGTGATCTTCCAATGATAAAACAACTACACTATGCTGACTCTCATATGTACTGTTTTGATTTTCTCTTTTAACTTAATTGTATTTCAATAGTGCAAATTCTTCAAATGTGTTTTAAACATTGTAATACTGATGTTTGAATCTGTATGGGTCCAAACACTCTAAATGCATCAGTTCCTATCTGATTTTGTAAGCCCTGGTTACTATTTCTATGGGAGATAATCAGTAAATACCAGTTACTGTAGGCTATATTTCAGAGGAACTGGCAAATCACTTCAGAGTATGCTTTGCTTAAGAAAACCCTATCAAATTCATGGAATCACAGTAAGTTGATAGGTGATTTGAAGGCACATACATATACACACTTGAGTCTGTCTTGAATTCTAATTATGGAATTATATACATAAGATAGGTGAACAAAAATGTAAATAAATAGCTTGTGGACAGACTAGGGATATGTGACTTGAATGTTTAGAGACAGGGTAGGAAGCAATGCACATTTTCTGTAGCCACCTGCTATAAGCCACATAATAATATATGTAAGTGATAGCGAGTCATCCTTATGTCTTCCTCAAATATTTGACACCAGATCAGTTGGTATAATGAAAAATGACATTCTTGTTTGGTAGATGTTCCTATTGTGTTAGCATTGTCCAGTGACATTATTTTCTAGAGCTATGTTTTTGACCTACATTCTTTTTATGCTTGGTGATAGCATATCTCTAGTAGGTTAAAAAAAATCAGCATAGTCATACCTGAATAAAAAACAAAACAAGTGGGACCATACTATGTTTGGAATTAATCAACAGTTATAAAATGCATTTAAAAATATAATCAATGACTTAAATTAAACATTATATATCAAACATTTATGTGAAATTCCAAAATGGGTCTTGCTATGTTGCTGGATTTAGCCAACATTGGGGAGATTTGTTATTGAAAGATACCATAAAAGTAACTTGATAAAATTACTTACAAAAATGGCTATAGTTTCACATTACTCAGCACAGCACCAACAAGTTAGGAAAATTGTTGGTCTGGAAGTATCCCTTGCCCCAAAGGCCTTTGCTATTTTGAATTTTCTGTTAGACCTTATGGGAAGTTTGAAAAATATGTAAGAGATGATGTGATAGAAATAAAAAGAATACTATTCATTATTCATTTTATTGTTGAAAAATGGCTCCCCAGCAGACAGAAAATTCCATTCGGAAAAATTATTTTATACAATTTTCTTCCTTGTATGTCCTGAAGTGCTTCAAAAGACTTGTCTGTTCAGAACAAAAACACATCTGCAAAAAAAAAAAGTAGTAAAAAAGACAATGCTTCATGTCTTTCTGTACATAACAATACTCCTGAACATTTTGGGTTGTTTAAATATGATAAAACTCCATATGGAAATATTAATTTACTCCTGCAACAGATAAAACTAAATCCTTGGAGGCATGGCTAAAATAGTACAGGACTTTCAACTCTGTGGGCTAATCAAAAATATTTCTGTTAGGAAAGCTAGATGTCTGCTTCGATCTGCTTTATGACTACCCATTATTTATTATTGACGGTTACTATTGTTTGAATTGGGACTTGAAGAAAGTTCAGTTCTGATTTTTTGGAATTAGGGGCTTGCATAACACAGCACATAAATTCAGATGCTACTTAAATGCTTGATATGTAGGCAAAGCAAACTGAACCATGGAAAATACCTATTTATTTTAGAGTATTTCTATGCCAGTTTTCATTTTTGAAATCTCAAATACGTGATTTACAATATGGATCTGGTTGAAAAAGCCTTTAAGTAATGAAAGTTGTTTATTGTAGTAACAAATGAACAAGAGCGGTCTATCCCTTCCTTTTCCATCCATTTTTAGTTAGCATGGGCCAACATTAGAGATCAATGTGTTGAGGCACCTGCTGTGGAATCTGTTAAAACATTGGCCACTGTGTGTGATGCTGGGAGCTCTGTGTACAAATCTCTTGATACCACTGTAATGAACTGTATGAAAAATGAATTATTTTACCCAAGAGCGAAAAGGAAGCCAAATGCATTTAAAATAAGGAAGTGGTTCCTCAGGGTTATTAAAAAAACAGTGGCAAAAGGAAACATTTTATGGTGGGAAAAGATGCAGAGATCTTCCCAGTGTGTGGAAAACTGGAAGTATAAAATAGTGTTGAATAATATCACAGAATGGGCTGAAAAGATACATGTATAACCCACTGAAGTTGTTAGACTGGAACTCCTGTAATTTTCCCTCTCTAGCTGTGTTGGGTGAGAGTTTAGTCCCAGTTCATCTAGAGAGTGTTATGTTTCCAAACCCAGTATATAACTTCTCTGAAGTAGTTCGAGAATATTGTCTCAGATAATATCTCTACACAATATTGTTTTCTTTCCACTGTTTAGAAGTCCAGATAAAGGGTTATATTTTGTTAATTTGTTTATTTGACATGAATTTGAATGAGTTAGTGGTTTCCAGTGATGGCATGTAGAGTGCTGTATTGTTAAAATTATTTTTAGGAGAAACATCTTTGAGGCTTTTAGAAATGCATTACAGCAGCTATTTCCATCTGTATAAACATGTAGACGAAAGTTCTTTTCCACAATTAACAGCAAGAAGGCTCTAGCAGGATGCAGAGTAGGCAGTGTACAAGAAAGGGGATTTATTAACCCAGCATATTCATGTTTGGGGAGGGGACGCTAATAGACATGGATGTGGTGGAAGAGGCATCCACAGATTAATTTTTCGAATTGCCAGTCAGGTTAGTGTTCAAAAACAGCCATCCACAGACCTACTTGGGGCTGTTGATCTATGCAGTCACAGGGAGCAGAACAACAAAACAGTCAAGCAGTTCTGTCAATCCCTCTCCCAACAAGGAAGGGGTGGGGGAAATGAGACATAGTGACAATTGGCTGAGGTTGAAAAATGACCTTTCACAACCAGCCACATAGAAGTAATTGATGTGTGCCTAATTAGAGTGATATGTCACTATCTGGATTCTAGTAGGAGGATCAAAGACTACAGAACAAAATTTCAGTTTGAAGCCATAAGAAATGGTGTTTTAGAGTTCTATCATATTTTATTTAGAAAGTATGAAAGGAGAGCTTTCATACTAGTCACTGATACAGATTGTTGCTTAAGGTAAACCCTAAACACTATTGTTTTTGGTGAAACATCCATGAATCCAGTAATGCATGCCATTTCAATTTGCAGTCAGCCTTCCACATTTGCTGTGGTTCGGGGCACAGAATCTGTGTGAAAATGAAAAACTGCAAATAAAGAAAATGTTTTTTTCTCTAGGTCTTCCAGCACAACTCTGTGATCAACTTCTGCTGAAAGCTGAACATAGAAATGCATTGGAGGATCTAGAGATTCCTAGAGAAGTGTTCTCTCTAGAAATTTCTAGTACCTTTTGCATGACTGAAAGTTGATTATGGATTAACACTGGAGAACCTAGAACACATGTGCGAAAAGCAAGGCCTGCAGGCTGAATGCAGCCTGCCATGTTGTTTTCTGTGGCTCGCAACGCTTTCAATGCCCGGATAACATAATTACATTTATGCAGTCTTACAAACAGTCTTTTGAAGGCAATCATAAGGCAGATTGGCCCTTGGTGAAAATGAGTTTGACACCCTGACCTAGAGATTCTTAGAGAGATCATTTTAATTGAATCTGCAAATAATCAAATCCACAAAAGTCAAAACTGCAAATGTAGCAGGACAACTATATTGTGTTCATATAGCCAACAGGTTTTTCATTACCTTTTTGGTCCAGTTTTTCAAGTATACAAAAGTCACTATGGTTTATTTTTTAAGCTGACCTTATGAACGAATTACAGCCCACAGCTATAATCATGTTCAACACTTAAATTTTTGCATTGGCTATGCAACTACTAATACAAGTTAGCACTTAGTGCATTTGTTGTTTGATACCCAGGGATCCTTATGTAATGCATCTATGTTAATGAATGGTTTGCTGCCCATCCTTAAAGTCTTTCTTCAGCATTTTATGTAAAATGGGTGATACAACTACTCCATAAGAGTATTATGCCCTTAAGCTTCAAGCACTCAAACAACCATTCTCTTCAACATTTTGCTGACAGAACAATTTGGTAGATGTACTTCACATTATCTGAAAACATAGTCATACACAGGAATGCACAGACCTGAATTCTGTATGTTTGGAGTTTTGCTATGAATGTGGAAGCTTTTTCCATCATGTTGGTAACAATGAATGATGGCAAGAAAGGCTTTTAAGGCTAGCATGGCCTCTTGTGCCCTTAGGAGAAGATGGAAGAATCATTACTGTCCCATATCAGGCTATCTTATCAACTTCAACATCTGCAGCTATACCTTTTAATGCAGCGATCCCTTACTGTTTTGTCACATGTCACATTTGCTTAAAAAGAGGAAAGCAATTGTTGCCAGAGCAAACAAGGAACTGCCAATTAAAAAAAGTTGTTTTTGTTGAAGATAGCATGTTTGTATGAAACAAGGTTAGCTGGTGGCCCATACCCCTAAAATAGCAAAATTCTTGTCTCCAGTTATGTTTCTATTGCTGTGATGTAGAGCTTTGGGGAGGGATCCCCCAATCAGCACGGTCATGAGTTTTTGAGATGTGAACTAAATAAGTAATGTTTTCAGTGATCTCATGTGGTGTCTTCAAAAGTCTCATGATGGGTGGGAGGGCGGAATCAGAATGTCTCATACAATAGTAGCTTCATTAGAAGAAAAACATTTATTAAGCCACTGCTTCTTGGGTATTCCCATCCAGTGCCAGAAAAGATGAATCTTATAACATCGGAAGAAATATCTGATCTTAAGAAACTTGGAGAGACATGGCACAAACATGTTAAAATTACGAATTGCTCCAAGTATTTGTGATGTCTGCAAAGGACTGTTGACTATTTCACTTTCCCCTCCATGCAAGGGTCAACCTCACAGGGCTTTAAAAATTCCTGGCACAGCAGGGTCAACTGTCATACTTCCTCAGCTGGCAGGCCACAAAGGAACCAATTTGTGTGGCATTGGACCAGCTGAGTAAGCTGCAGTGAGGCTTCCATTAGGGCAAGTGATTTAAGCATCATTTTTTCAGGCAAGATGTCACAGCTCTTTCTCCTGAATGTGTACAAAAAGTTCCTGAAGAATGATGAAATGGAGCTGGGTTGACTATCAGAGGGCATGATGTTGCCCTCAACTTGCAATTTTCCATAAGGCATATAGAGTGCTTTCAGACAGTTTGGGTAGCTTGGAGGTGAAGATCAAACTTTGTATCCTTGTTTTATTTTTACCCACTCCTTGCATTAATGAAGCACATATTGATTCTTTTCATGTGCCTACAAACTGGAACACTTAATGCTCTTGTCTTGATAGGAAAATATTCCAGGAAAAAAAGAAGACGGAGTGGGCCTACATTTCTTAATAATTGAAATGAAATGAACAGATAGGAAAGTGCTGGGGTTACAAAGTCTGCGGCTGCTCAGTTCTTTTAAAGGTGAACAAGATGGATTTCAAAATACTAGGTTTCTAGATGCAAAGTTGTGTATAATATGAAGTTTAATTACCCTTTCCAAAGTGCTATGTGGCCCTACTCAGACTGTTGGCCACACAATGGACCTCATTTTCTATTGTGGGTGGGTGAGTGTCATCTAGGATTGGAGGAAGTGGCTATAGTTCCATTGTCATGAACAGATGGCCATTTGGTGGAGTTTAGATTTGCTGGGACTCAGAACCTCTGCAGAGTGTTGGACATATTAAAATTATATATCCAAGGGGGCTCATAGATCTGAATTAATTCCTGGTGGTTCTTAGGGAGCAATTCTGTCAAAGTCTTGGCTGACGTGTGGAATGGAGAAATTCCAGAATTGTTGACACTATAGTTTCCAAGCATACAAAGCATACCCTCTCAGGAAGTGAAGTCAAACAAGATTTTCTAGAGAGCTTGTGGTAATGACTCTCCTCCATGAGAGAGCATGGGACTACAGGGTTACCTAATCCAACCGCCTGCTATGCATTCCTAAAGATGCCCACCCAGTCTCTATTTAAAAAACACCAAACATGGAACATTTGGCACCTGTCTGAGCAGTCTATCCCACTGGTAATCAGTATTTCCAGTAAAAGTCTCCTTCCTAGTGTGTAGATGGAATCTGTTTTCTTCTAAGTTGAATCCATCATGTTCTAACACAGGGGTCCTCAAACTAAGGCCCGAGGGCCGGATACGGCCTTCCAAGGTCATTTACCCAGCCCTCACTCAGGGTCAACCTAAGTCTGTAAGCACACAACAACAACAGCAGTCCTATCTTATCAGCCAAAAGCAGGCCCACACTTCCCACTGAAATACTAATAAGTTTATATTTGTTAAAATTGTTCTTCATGTTAATTATTGCATTGTTTAAAGTGTGGGGGTTTTTTTTGCATTACAAATAAGAGATGTGCTGTGTGCATAGGAATTCATTCATGCTTTTTTCAAATTATAATCTAGCCCTCCAACAGTTTGAGGAACTGTGACCTGGCCCCCTGTTTAAAAAGTTTGAGGACCCCTATTCTAACAGAAAGCAAGCTGTCAGTGACCAGGCATCCTTTTGTACAGTTAAGAATTGTGTGCCAGCTGTGTCTGTTCCTTGAGATGCCAGATCTATCCATAGTGATACATGCCTTGTTTACATTTCAGTTGGATTACTGTAATATGGACTGCCCCCCACCCTCCTCCCCTTCAAAAAAATTCCTGACTAGGGCACTTTTAATTTGATCAGAACGCTGACTAACTTATTTGTATGCAATTGCTGCTATGGTTCATTAGAAAGAATGACCATGATCACAATTTTATGTATTTTAATAGTTCCCTCAGGGTTTATGTCCTAATTGTTATTTATGTTATTAATATAATTATGTTTATTAGACTATTTGTGTTCTGTTTTCTATTTTGATGTTAATTTCTCTTTTATCACAAGTTTATGGTTATTATTTTGTATTATTTTTGAAATGTTTGTATTTGAACTAAAAACATGGGTGTTCTGCTGTGTCTTTGATTAGACATTTCCCCAAATAAATTTGGCCCCCACTTTGTTCCAAAATCAGCACATTATCACTATTCCCTAATTAAAGACATGGTGCTCTCCTTACTTATCCCCCAATTATTACTCTGTTATCTGTCTCATCACTTTTCCTATCAGCCCTGTCCTTTGACAAGTGATTTGCACCAGCCCACCTGCCCCAGCTCAGAATTGTGCACTACTCAGACCATTGATGGTTGTTAGATGTCTGCTATATATTGTACTATGCATAGTTGTCTGCTATATATTGTACTATGCATAGTTATATTGCTGAAACTGTTTGTGTTGTATTTTAACTCTGTTGTATTCAGGCTTGTCCCCATGTGAGCTGACCCACATCATCATCATCATCATTTGTGTAGGCTAATGATTGTTTGCCTTTTTTGGGTGTGTAAATTTCCCTGAGTCCCTTTGGGGAGACAGGGTGATCTATAAATAAAGAATTATTATTATTATTATCATCATCATCATCGTTGTCGTCATCGTCATCATCGTCATCATCATCATGCCTTTGAAAAGTACACAACATATCCCCATTATTTTGGTTTCTGTTGTTCTCACTTGACTTATCTCAATAAAATTGTGACCTATTTTAGGACTGTTTTTATGTATTTATTTTTTCCCTTCTATCTTGGGTGCATTATTGTGTAAGGTTAAGGTGAAATGAAAGAATGAAATTTGATTGTATTTCTCCAGTTCCTATATTTAGATGTATTTCAACAAGCTTGCATACTTCTCATTATATGAATGTCGAATTGAATACATCATTGTAACTTAGTTTATACTGGATGGACAATAGCAAATGAGGCAGAAATGAGTCATCTCATTTCTTATTGAGCTCTCTCCCCCCCCCCCCCCCCCCAATGTGTTCATTACCATGATGATTTGGTCATGGAGACACACAAAGTTTCTGCTCATATCCTTCTTGTGAGTGATAGATTTGTTACTCAGCTCAGTATGGGTTTTCTAATCCTTCCCTGCCTTTGAAGTGGTCCAACTAGACTTCATGGCTTAGCTACTAAATACAAAAAACAAAAAAACAAAAAAAAAAACCACTTTCTGGGCAAATTACTCTAGCAATCTTATATCAAATTCAAACATGTATACTTCTTTATTTAAACAAGATAGTGTTTTTATTCAGCATTCAGCTTTAAAAGATCATTGTCTCCTAAATGAAGAAAGTCTAGTGTCTCTGACACAACTGCTAAACTATGTGATATTAATCCAGTGGTTCCCAATCTGTGGTCTGTGGACCACCAGTGGTCCACAAGAACTAAAATATGATCTGTGGCCTCACCATTACTACACCGTTGCAACAAGAACAACTGGTCTCACAACACCCTCTTATAATGCAGAGGCTTATTAAATACGGTTTTATTGGGCGAGCAGATGGTGACTACTGGATGGCATATGTCCCGTATAAGAAACTAGAGCTGATGTGGTCTATCCAATGCAATTTTCTGAATCAGCAGCCCAAATAACCAAACCGAATCTAAAGTTGACCAAAAACAGATTCATAACCCTTTTGGCACTAATGTTGGAGAGTGGTCCCTGCTCAAAGAGGTCTCTGTTCAAGTGGTCCCTGGTCAAAAAAAGGTTGGGAACCACTGTATTAATCACACACAATGCAGCAATGCAGCAATGTTAACAAAAAGTTTAATAACAATGTACAAATCTATTATTTTTTCATTGCCCTGGGGCCTTTAATACAAAGTAGCTACAACATAGATCCTCTTTTATGAATTTCTTTAGTCTCACTCTACTTTGGCTTGGTTAATTTGATGTCCAATCTACACTGTGAAAGAAACATTTATTTTAATTTCTGATTAGCCAATAGCTTTCTCAAAACAAAGATACAGTAGAATCTCACTTATCCAACTTTTGCTTATCCAACATTCTGTATTATCCAATACAATCTGCCTCCCACCCAATCCACAGCTGTTTCAATACATTGAGATGTTTTGATGCTAAATTCATAAATACAGTAATTACTACAGTACATAACGTTACCATGCATTGAACTGCTTTTTCAGTCAATTTGTTGTAAAACATGATGTTTTGGTGCTTAATTTGTAAAATCATAATGTCATTTGACATTTAATAGGCTTTTTCTTAATCCCTCATTATGTAACATTTTTGTTTATCCAACGTTTATCTGTTGGATAAGCGAGACTCTACTGTATTGGACTAAGTCAAGTCCCAACTTACATGGCCCCTGTTTGCTATGCTTCAAATGTATAACTTTTCTCCAGAAGTTTTTTTAAACCCATAATGCATAGCTCTCGCAGTGCACCCATGGAGTTGATTGAAGAAGCAGAAGTGGCATAGCAAGAACAGCAGAATAAACACAATTCCTATCTGTTGCTTTGTATCTGTGGATTGTTCTGAAAAGAAGCTATCATCTAATGGCAAGTCACATTGGGATAAGCAGTTCTATAGGTTGTCCATTTCAGTTTCAAGTTCTATCTCGGAAGAATTTATTTTGTATGAAGAACTTGTAAAATTAAGAGGCTAGTTTACATCCCATACATTTATTGGAATGGATGTCAATCTTTAGTTAGATAATCTTCATATTTTTTTCATCCAGAAATGTTGGGAGGATTTTAATTGGGAGTATGATACAATGTTAAATGGCAGTTTCTCTCCTTGCTTCTCCCTTGTTGCAGTTTCAGTCATTATTCTACCTAAATTTGGATGGAAAGGAAAAAGTTGATGTAAAGAAAATAATAATAATAATAATAATAATAATAATAATAATAATAATAATAACAATTAGCACAACAAGATTAGTACACAGAAAAAAAGACCACTATGCTGGCTGTTGTATTGGATCACATGTCGCACACTTACCAAGCATCTAGGACTGTGTGATGTATCAGCGAATAATGCATGCAGATCTGAGTAGGGTGGCCTTTTGCAGCTGACAGATAGTAATTTTGTTAGTGCCTATTGTGTTTAAGTGCAGGCCAAAGTCTTTAGGCACTGCACCCAGTGTGCCGATCACCACTGTGCCAGTCTTTGCACTTCGATCTTTTCCAGTTGTTTCGCTTCAATTCTGCTGTCACCTGGGATTGCAACATCGATGATCCATACTTGGTTTTTTAACACGATCTTTGAGTTCAGGATTATTGTGCTCCAAAACTCTGTCAGTCTGAATTTGGAAGTCCCGGAGTAGTTTGATGTGTTCATTTTCTGTAACTTTTTCAGGCTTGTGATCCCCCCCCCCCCCTCCTCCTGTGTCAAAAGCATTGCATAGTTGTAAAGAACATGATGAAAAGAAAATTTGGAAAGGGAAAGGTTAAAGTGATGGGTAAACTTGCAGACATTAGTCAATGGAATGGCCAAACTCATTTATATAGATCATAACAAATAGGGAGTGTTGAAGTTCAATTCTGTTAGAAAGTCACTTTTTTCTGTTTTCCAGGATAGCGAAGAAGTTTCATGGGGGAATATGGAGAAAAATGTTTTTCTCATGATGTCCTATAGAAACATCATAAAATTTAGTGAAAGCATGAGAAAAAAGTAAGCATAATTGCACAGAAAGTGCCCAGGTTGAAAGGAAGCATTTTTAGATTCATACACTCAATATGAAACAGAGCATCAGACTCTAATGTAAGCATAGCTATTTCTTTGCAACTGTAACTACACACACACACTGGACTCTCACTAATCCACACCAGACTTTGGGCCATTTCATGTAATATTTGTTATTTCACAGAGATCTGTAGCTCGTCATGGATTTTTTAATTACTGCATGTCAATTACATGTATGTTTGCAAACAAATGTTTGGCATGTTCAAATGTTGCATCATCTTAGGAACATGGTGAAAAAGGAAGTATGTGACATCAACCTTAAAATTGGTACATTTTTCTTCTGTGTATAGACTTTGGACTAAATTAAAATTTTGATCTCAACTAGGTTAAACCCATTGAATCAAAGTTATAGAATTCAACAGTTACGTAAATCTAAGTGAATCTAATAGCCAGTGTGCATTGGCTCAACAATTGGGTGAAGGCCTTTATATATAGAAGTGAAAGAACATTTACAGAAGGTTTGTAGTATAGCACCTCTAATCAGTAGAAATGAAATACCACATATAATTTTGCTAGAATTTATTTGCTTTAAAATGTCACTTTTCTAAATATAGGGTAACTGCACTGAAAATAGATTGGATTGGTTGCACTTCTCTTTAGTAGGTAAATAGACAGCATTATGGTTAGAAAATCCTGCTGTGTTTTCTGCTCTATTGCTGATTGTGCCTAAAGCATATGTTCCTTTCTGTACACACACAGCAGCAAGGGAAAGCCCCTTTTCTGTGGTGTGATCCCGTTCCTTAGAGGAACTATATGAATCACACTTGTGGGCTATTAATAAAATTGGTGATTCAATGTTGTGCTTCTATTTAGCACACCTTTTGAAAAGAGCATTGTGCTGTAAAATGATTTAAAATGATTTTAAACAAGTAAACATAGGGAAGTCAATAATACTATTTTTCTGTTGGTCATTGGGGTTCTATGTGGAAACTTTGGCCCAATTCTATCATTGGTGGGGTTCAGAATGCGCTTTGATTGTAGGTGAACTATAAATCCCAGCAACTACAACTCCCAAATGTTCAATGTCTATTTTCCCCACACTCCACCAGTGTTCACATTTGGGCATATTGAATATTTGTGCCAAGTTTGGTCCAGATCCATCATTGTTTGAGTTCACAGTGCTCTCTGGATGTAGGTGAACTACAACTCTAATGCCCACCAAACCCTTCTAGTATTTTCTGATGGCCACAGGAGTTCTGTGTGCCACATTTGTTTCAATTCCATCATTTGGACATATTGGGTATTTGTGCCAATTTTAGTCCAGTGAATGAAAATACATCTTGCATATTAGATATTTACACGATGATTCAAAACAGTAGCAAAATTACAGTTATGAAGTAGCAATGAAAATAATGTTATGGTTGGAGGTCACCACAACACGAGTAACTATATTAAGAGGTCACAGCATTAGGAAAGTTGAGAACCACTGAACTACAGGGTCCATGGTAGTTTAAATGTCATGCAACTCTGATCATTCTTGTAATGAAAGATGTGGTGAGTGTGTGTGGAGGAAATCAAATTACCAGTACTCAAAAAGGCAAATTAAATTGAAAATTGTCTCTTGGATGAAGAGTGGATTGAATGTTGATCTGAATCCATTCTCCCAGGCATTTAATGCGTTTTTCATTCCACAATAAACATGGTAGGCAGCAGTACAACGTGAAAATTGGAACAGAAGGAAGCAGTTCATTCCTGCTGCTTCCACTTTCATGTGAATCATTTAACACCTTACTTGAACAGCAAATGTCTGTTATGGATCAAAAGAATTGAAAGGCAAGGAAGAATCCTTTTTATACAACATGTACATATTGATAATCCACCGGTATTGACTATAATGGCAGCATTTTTGATGTAATTAAAGATATTCAATTCCATGGCCATATAACTGTCAATGGTAAGTTGCAAAGGAGCTGTGTTTCAAGAGAGTTCACTGTAGATTTTGAGGGACTTTTCAAGATTCAAGATTCAAGGCTACAATAAAGCAATGTATTTTAAGAGAACTTCTGCTTTTCACATTTCATACTAATCAAAGAGATTAGAGAAAATCAAATGTGGTTTCAGGTTGTCCTTCTACCTTCCCCAGACAGCACCATCTTAAGAGAAAAGTCTTTTATTTAATATTAAATGATTTTTCCTATTGTTCCATCTGATTGTTGAACTAGATCAAGGGACTGATCAAATATACACTTCTATAAATGTAACAGTTGGATGCTAAATGGTGTGATACTGCATCCATGAGAAAATATGAAAGTTTTGAACTGTTGGGGGCATGACAGGTTTTGCTGGTTCAGGTCAGTGTCCCCTTACAGGCATGGGAACTGCAATTCATTATTCAGCCCTGGATTAATTACACAGCAGGCTGAGTTTCCACTTGTTCAAATAATGTGGCAGCAAAGCCCAGTGCCCCTATTACAAGCCATCATTGTTGGGTGGCTTACATGGATGCACTGTGGGAGAATCCGATCCTTGCAGTTTTTTCGCTCGGTAGATGTTGAATGCTGAAAAAAAGAAAGGGGAGAGTTTGCTTTAGTGCCAGTGACAAAAGGCAGCCAGGCTGTTGCAGAGGCGGATTTCAGTGCCCAAACTCTGACGGAGGTGATTAGGTGGAGCTGGCCTTCCTGGAATTGTAGGGCAGATTTTCCTGTTGTGCTTCAGCATCAGCTGTCTCACAGTTACACATACATTCAACAGCACAGAGAGTCCAGGATTACTGCTGCTCAGGGAGGCAACTGTAGCCCTCTGTGGCTTTCCACTGTTTTCTGGGGAGAATCAGCTTGAACATTTGACAGCAATGTGTCGGCAAGTAAACTTAGACTCAAAAGCATCGGTGCGTATACAGTCTGGTGGATACTTCACAAAAGTTTGGGATTTTGTTTTAAAGCAAGTTTGAAATAACTCAGTGGGTTAGCAAATGGTTTCTTTGGCTTTGATCTTGTTGTTTGCATTAACTTTTGCTTTATAAAAAAACTTGAAGCTGGTTTAGGACATTTTTCAAAATCTTTATTACACTTTTGTTACAATGCAAAGGAAGTATTATGTTTTGACATCTGGCAATAAACCTTTCGTGGCCAAAAACGTATTCTGTTAATCATGTCTGTGGTCTTATGTCAGACATATCCAGTGTGGGACAAAGCTGATTTTTCCTGGTTTGTTGCTTGTTGTTCTTTGTTGTTTTAAACTTATAGTTACTTGCAAGCATCAAAAACATTTGCTGACTATCTGAAGGAGACTTTGTTTATTGGTGATGTACTGGCAAGCTTTGCAAATTTGTTCTAATGACTTTGTTATGACACAGAGAAATGTTTGATCATGTAACATGGCATTTTAGTTATAGTTTAATGTGGGACAATCCGCTGTCCTGCTTGCTGTAACCAATACAATATTTTATACTGAGTCATTTTGCTTTTTATTTGAGATATCCAATATCAAATGCTGTGTTTCTCAAGAACCAACGCTTATTTAGCTAGTTATTTACTTTCTTTCCTTTTTTAGTGGATAGCAATGGGGAAATTGACTTGGGCCTCATACATAAGGGGGGTGGGTGCTGAAACATTGGTTGCATCTCTGCTTCACTGTTTGAAATGGTGGAACATTTTTGTGCTGCTTGGTAAGAATGTAATTCCGGAAATAGATGAGATTTGAGTAGTTTATTTTCTATGCTACATTCACTTCAGTCATAAGATTTGGCCTTACTGACCCATTTGCCTTACAATTTTAAAGAGTTATTTTCCTCCTCCTTTACCTCATACCTCCAGGCAAACTGATAGCTAGGATTAAGAATGAAGACTCAAATGAGCCATCAGTCTTCTATAACTGGCCAAGATGACCAATGACTAATAACAGGCCAGCCAAAGCTATGGTTAACCCAAAGCTCTTGCATCCTAAGTGCTATTCAGCATTTTTTAGAAATGTATTTGCCCTAGCCTAAATTTGTAACAGTAATGGAAATGTGTTCCTATGTTAGAGGAGGTTTAGATCTACTATAAATCAGCTTTTCTTTTTCACTGCCCATTTGTTACTTCCCCCTCCCCGTTTTAAGCAGTTTTGCTAGAAGATTGGCAGGTGTCTGGGGCTGTTTTTATTGTATGAAGCTCAGACCTGGTGAGCAAACTGTTATTAGTTTTCTCCACTTGCAGGGGAAGGGAAAATTATTTCTCCCATCCTTTATTATTAAAACATCTTTAAACACAAAAGTTATTTCAAGTACAATGTGTGTTTAGAAGTACCCTTCATGTGCTCACAGTAATTTACTCCATGGATGTGTACATAAGATTGATTACAGTCAGCCATTATTATTCCTTAGAGAACTCAGTGACATTTGCTGTCTTCAAAGACCTTGATCATTTAGTGCATTTCTGATTGATAATGTTTGAGGAGTTTCAGCCATATACGACTGTGCATACCCTCCTATTTCACAGATGAAAGCTGAGATACCTATTGGCAAGCCACATCAGAGTATGATGCTAGCATGGTTTTTGGAATGGGACAAAGGAACCAACCTTACACTGAAAGTCTATTGATTCATCTAGTTCATTATTGTCAGCCCTGACTGATGAACATGTATCCCCAGGGTTTCAGATAGGATTATTTCTAAGGGCTCATCCAGACAGTTCACAAAATGTGCAAGCTTCTGAGTTTTTCCTGGGTGTCCAAATGATACCTCAGGTAAAAGCAAATTAATTCGGTACAAAGCAGGAAAGTACTGCTTTGTGTCAAAGTAATTTGACAGCTGGAAATACCTGGGTCTTTCCAGCTGTAGGCACTGCGTGGGTTGGGCCCAGGGATTGCTTTGCGTGACTTCTGGTCCCAATCCACACTTCTGGAGCCCGAAAAACCCCATCTCTTCCCAAAACCCCTTTAAAAGCCTTAAAAAGAAAAAAATACTTACCCCACTGGAATTTCCCTGCTTCTGGTCATCTTCTGGCTCCCTCCCCCTTCTCTTGGTACATCATTTCTACACACTATGAGAGGGCCGGCAGCAGGGAAATGTTGGCCAGGTAAGTAATTTTTTTTTCTTTTAGAGGCTTTTCTGGGGGGTTGTCTTTTGTGTCCAAGTGCCCTACTGGAAGGATTGGCAGGGCATCTGCTCCCCCCCCCCCCCCACCAGGACAGCAAGAGGGTTCTTTTGCTGGTGTGTGGTTTTTTATACCTGTGTTGGGCCAGACATTTCCCCTGTCTAGAACCACCCCTAGACTTACCTAGTGAATTCTGGAATTGTCTGGTGGTCTCCCATCTGGGTACGAACCAGGACGAAATCCCTCCAGCTTCTGAAATCAAATGAGATTGGGTGTGTTTTGGGAGGTAACATGATTTATTTGGAGCAGATCTGAAGAAGAGATACAGCAAATATGGAACGAATAAGTGCTTTGTCCCACTACTTCTACTAATTGCTGATTATTTGCCATTTCTTTTAATTTTTAGAAACAGGTTATCCAAAAGCACTTCAACCATATCTAAGAAACATCAATAGTGTTTCTTAAATATGGTTATCATAGATTTCTGTGCGCAAGCAGATGGCAACTCATAGATAACGTAAGTTCTGTATTTCAAAATTTAGAGTGAATAGTGGAAAACTGGTGCCATTTTTGGAATCAGGAGGTCAAATATACACAGAAATAGGTCAAACATTTGAGGCACCAAAATGTGTTCTGGACTGCGTTATAAGAAGCCCATTAGCAATAGTACATTAAAGTGTTTAACCAAATAGTGATATTTAAAATCAAGACATATGCCTGAAATATATGTAAGATGTTATTAGAAATCAGAATGGTTCCTTCTATTTGAATCCAGCTTTTTACACATATTTCTATATAAATGACAGGTGGAAAACATTCACATACAGAAATCTCTAACATTTTCAAAAACTTAATGTATAATTTATATGGCATCTATAGCTATATGGTTTTCTTCTAGTGCATATATCATATTAAATGGCATGAACTGATTTTCCCAGCTACCATTTTCAGCATTTATATTGAAAAATTGCTGATTTTTATCACATAGGAATTGTATATCAGTTTTCTTTCTCTCCATGCCTGCATCTGTTAAGTTTTTTTAAAAAAAAATTGAGAAAACACCTCAGTGTAAAATGGCCAGAACAGATATGCACATACATCTAATACTATCTTGTCAAGGTCAGGATTTACACAAGGATGACTAACTGACTGGAGCATGATGAAGTGACTGGCACTGCACATCAGAAAATACCATTGTAATTCTTATATTACCTCACAGCAAGACAAGTTCACAAGTTCAGCCATATATCAGTAAGATAGACATCACATTACAGTCAGTATACTACATAGATACTGTGTTTTAAGTAGTGTTCATCTACGTTTGATGGGATTGTGTTGTATCTGAGACTTATAGTCTGAGTGTTCTTTGAGCTTGGATGCACAAATCTCTCCTGTGGTTTGAGGTGGCTTTTACCAGGTAAGGCTCATTTGCCAACGTCATCCTCCCCTGATCAGAAAGATCCCTGAAGAACCATATTTGGGCAATCATCAAGGCAGACAATTGTGGAATATTCTATATAAAGAATTTCTGAATAGCATGTTAACTAGCCCACATAGTAAGAACATATTATGTCAGTCCAACTGCACTAATTCTTGTTTCAAAAGGCTGGTAATGATCATGAAAACACTTCATGGTTTCAGTCTGGAGAACCTGTAGGGTTTCATTCTCCTCTGGTTATATCTGAGATTCAGGTGACTGCCAGACATAATGCGCTTTCAGAAGTGACACCAGCTTTTTAAAAATAGAATTCAGAGCAGCTTGTACAGATAAAATACTACATCAATATAATTATACATCAATACATAAACATGAGAGAGTTAAAATAACAACCAGTTAGAAGCCTGACCATATTAAAAATTATTGTGGTTAAATTTGTTCTTGATGGTGTTTAGATTGGAAGTTGCTTTTGCTTTCCATGGATATGGTGGTCATATTAAGCTGGCTTTATAGCACAAATTCAAATGGATTCTTGAATGCTCTAGGGGAATTTCAACTTGACATAGTTGGTGCTCATATGAAAGTCCAGGGGGCCATTAACACTAAAGAATTATAGCACTATTATTTCACTTTAACCATTATTGTTCCATTTTATGGAATCCTAATGTTTGTAATATGGTGTGGCAATAGAAGAGCCCCAGGAGGCCATGATGGCATTTAAAGTGGAATAATAGTGCTGTAATTCTGTAGTGTGAATGGTCCCCTGGTGCCACTATCTAGAATGTTAAGGAAGTAAGGTGGAAAATACTATTGACAGGATCACTCTCCCATCTGTATTGTAGAGTATAACCATCCAATTTATTTGATATTTGAAACTCAGAAATGTGCTGTGATACGGTCTCTAAACTTTCCTCTGTTCTTCATCCTTGTTAAAAAAAATAGATACCCAGGGCTCATTGGAACCCACCCGCTATCCGTAGGATCTGCTCCCAAATTGGGCTGACATCACTACACCGCAGTCCACTTCCATAGTCTTTTTCTTAGTACGTAGATCAAATAAATAGAGGGACAATCTAGACAATGTGCTAAATTTTCCTACACCACACTAGTTTCTCTAACACAGTTTGATCCCCTGCGCTTATTTCAGGTAGTGGATGTAACTGCTTGGATCATATTGAAAGTAAGAATTATTATCTTCTGTCTTTGAAGAGGTAGCTTTTATAAGAAGAAAAAGTGTCATAAGATGTTTACTATTCCAAATAGACACTTTTTAAAAAGCATAATTTCTTATGCAAACTCATAATGATTTGGAATAACTTTTTAATAATTCCTTTTTCAAACACTGTCATTCCAAACACTACAAACTTGATTTTCGTTTCTGACTAACCAACCTTATACAAGGGGATCTATAATAACTTGGCTAAAGATTCTAAGGTAAAGGTTTTCCCCTGACATTAAGTCCAGTCGTGCTCGACTCTAGGGGTTGGTGCTCATCTCTATTTCTAAGCCGAAGAGCCAGCATTGTCCGTAGACACCTCCAAGGTCATGTGGCTGGCATGACTGCATGGAGTGCCGTTACCTTCCCGTTGGAGCGGTACCTATTGATCTACTCACACTTGCATGTTTTCGAACTGCTGGGTTGGCAGAAGCTGGGGCTAACAGCGGAAGTTCACGCCGCTCCCCGGATTCAAACCTGCAACCTTTCAGTCAACAAGCTCAGCAGCTCAGTTTTTTAACCCACTGCACAACCAGGGGCTCTTCCATCTAGCAAACATAGAAGATAAAGAATGACAGACAGTGTTGGTCTTCCCATGCTTTCTTTACTTGCAGGGTCATCAATAGCAATGTGAAAGCAATGATTTGTAATAGCTGGTTTAGAGTCCCATGCAGCAGTTATCATCTGGCAAAGTAAAGATCATAGCAGCCACAGTAATCTATAGTTGCTGCTGAAAAAATAAGCAAATCATATTGGTTTGGTGTATTTTAAAGCCGCCCAGATATTTGACATCTAAGCGTGAAACCAAATGGCATATTGTTCTAGTCTCTGCGAGACAAACACTTTCCTGCCCTTACCACAAAGCAAGTATGAATAAGCATTAGAGAGTGACTTGAACTTTGCCTCCATTGTTGAACTTTTCTATGCTATTATGGTTTGGACCGAGGTTATACACAGTGTTCCTGTCACTGTAACTGCAATTCTCTTCATTTAATTGTGGGGATATGCAGTAGGTTCAAAGAGATCTGGTTCCCAAGCTTGCTAATGAGCATAAGGCTCCCTTCACCCTTAATGAACCAAGATTTCTGTGTGAATTTTAGGGGAGAGGGGAGGAGAAAGTGGGGGCCCAAAGAGTTTACACAATGGGACAACGACTTTACAGTGTAAAGACCATGCAGCTGGGCCATCTGAAGCAGTCCTCAGTTATGAGCAACAAAGCTTAAATAGATTGTACTGTGAAGAGGTACATTTCTGTGAGTTGGAAGCATAGTTTTTGCTTCTGCTTCACTGACCTGTCTGCTTCTAACACTGATAGGGCCTTGACAAGAGCTTAGGGAAGGAGCACCACGTAGAGCGACTCTTTCAAAATCATTTCATGCAACATGATTAGTGAAAGAAGAAACAAAATGAAGTTTCAGTCATTTTTAGGGCTGATGTCTTTAGGGGGGAAGTGGAATTAACTGCTTCAGTTTCTTGAATTGCGTGCTGAGAAAAGTCATTGTTGAGCTGTGCAGTCTGTTAAAGTGAATATTTGCACAGTAGAACAGCCTTTGACCTTCTTGGCAGAAAACAACAGAGGTTCTTGGCACATTCACAACTGTATTAAAACAAAAGGGGGGGGGGGGAGGAAGCCAAAGTATTTTCATTGAGTCTATTCTCAATTCGCCAAATACCATGTTTGTCTCAACAACTTTTGACATGAATGTTGAAATGCTACTTCCTCTTTTAAATATTTTCTTCTTTCTTTTGGATCTGACTGAACACGCTTATGAATATATCTTTGTAAATGCATATATCTACTGTCACTTTGTTTCACATTGTATTTGTTCTTATAACTTGTATATTTTTTCTGTATATATTGTTGTTCATTTAAACCCTTATAATTATGAATATAATTCAGTAAATACACTTATACACATGTTTTGAATCTCCAAGTAACCTACTGCATACCTGAAGTCACCCAAATGTCACATAATTATGTTGAGAAATAAGAAGTTACTTTGAGTTTGTTTCATTTTAAATTAGATGATTCCTGATTGCTACTTCTGCTTTTAAACATTAAAATCATTCAGACAGATGTCTATATAGTTTACAGCAGATTCTATACTTTAAGGGAAAAAGCTTTTGAAGCAGAAAAATAGTACCTTTTATATTGTGTTTCATTTTTATGTTTGTTTTTAGGCACTTTGTGCCATCTGTAAGCCGTCTGAGTCCCTTAGGGAAGATGGTGGTGGGATATAAGAATAAAGTTATTATTATTATTCCTTCTGATATATGTGTAAATGTGCACTTGCTCATTTTAAAGCTATAACATCATCTCTGAACAATGCACAGACATTTCAAACATTGGCTCTTATTCTTGGTCTTTTACAACTTTTGCTAAAACAGGGAGAGGGGTGGGGAAGAGAGGTAAAAAGAAAGGGACTTGTCATAAAAATGTGATTAGATTAGAGAAACATAAAAGTGAAATAGAGTTTTAAATACCTTGATTACTGATGCATAGTCAGGTCCCAAATTTTGTGTAGCCTTCCAGTCTGAGGTGCCTGGATGATAGCAAGGAGAGTGGTGAAAGTTGACAACCCCCTGTGGTTGACCCCTCTGTTCTGCTTCGCCTAATCGAATCTTATGTTGTGCTTTTCAGATAGCTGATCAGCTTCCCTGGATTTTGCTGATGACACAGGAAAGCTTTGCCTGAAGATGGAAACACTGGAGTCGGAACTGACCTGCCCTATCTGTCTGGAGCTGTTTGAGGATCCGCTGCTGCTGCCTTGTGCTCACAGTCTCTGTTTCAACTGTGCGCATCGTATCTTGGTCTCCCACTGTGCCACCAACGAATCAGTGGAATCTATCACCGCCTTCCAGTGCCCTACTTGTCGTTATGTCATCACCCTCAGTCAAAGGGGTCTAGACGGACTCAAGCGCAACGTCACGCTGCAGAATATTATCGACAGGTTTCAGAAAGCTTCAGTGAGCGGGCCCAATTCTCCCAGTGAAACTCGCCGAGAGCGAGCTTTCGATAGCAACAGCATGTCCACCAGTGAAAAAGTTCTCTGCCAGTTCTGTGACCAGGATCCTGCTCAGGAAGCAGTGAAGACCTGTGTAACATGTGAGGTCTCCTACTGTGAGGAGTGCTTAAAAGCGACTCACCCAAACAAGAAGCCATTTACTGGCCACCGTTTGATTGAGCCTATTCCTGATTCTCACATCAGAGGATTAATGTGTCTGGAGCATGAGGATGAGAAAGTTAACATGTATTGTGTGACTGATGACCAATTAATCTGTGCCTTGTGTAAACTGGTTGGGAGGCATCGCGATCACCAGGTGGCAGCTTTAAGCGAACGCTATGACAAGTTAAAGGTTAGTGTTATTTTAATACTTGATTTCTTCACGAGTGTGGCATCAAGACATGTCATATCTTAAGCTCATCTGTAATGTGGCTGACATATGCAAATGTGTGATATTTGCAGTTTTTGTAGGTATACTCACACCTGATACAAGTCATTATATAAACTTCCAGTTTTAATTAGAATTAAATTTCTCAGTGTCAAACTCTGCCGGTATTTCTAATAAGGAGCTGATACGAATATGATGCAAAATACATTCATGTGTATATGTCAACATCTTTTAATTGCAGTTTTTCAAATGTGACAATTTACTGTGAATATCCTTGGAGATGTAAAAGCATATTGTCATACATGCTGGACTTGCCTTCTATGTGTTACATATGTATGGGGCTCCACTTGCTGTTTGGGAAAGCATTGGTGCTTTGTAAAACACTATAGGCAGTTTAAACCCATTGGATAGCAGTCATAGATAGAAATAACCTAGGCCACCTGACAGACCATTAATAGTGCAATCTGCTGTGTTTACTCTGAAGTAAGTCCCATCTAATTCAGTGTATTTTACTTGTAGGAAGCATATTCAGGATTGGAGTTCTAATTAAAGTGTGTTTAATGCCATTGTTGTCTTTCCAGTACATTTTGTATTTGTTCCACGTATTATTTTTTATGTGCACTATCTTTTAGGAATGTGCCTTCTTGTCAAATGAGACAGTTGGATTGTAAGTGAGTGTTATTGTCTTTCACATGTGTGTGTATAATACATGAGAAGCAGAAGGGGAAAACTAATTCCCGAAACATTCTATGTTCTTAAGAATCTACATCCATAGTGAAAATCATTTCTTATGCTGAGTGATCCAGCAGTTCAGTTCCATTTCCAAAGTTCCATTGCCAAAGAGCATGTTAGTTCATTAGTTTTACAAAGAACAAGTTTAAGGAGCTTCATGTAGGAGGCACATTTACACTTGTGTGAGTCCATGTCTTTTTAAGCTGCCACATTGATTGCTGAACAGCAGACTAGGGAAGGAAATGGGAAAACCAGAAGCCCCCTCCTCTAATTCCTTTAGGGAAATGCTGCAGTGATTGTTTGCAGTAGACAGACCATGAGATGAAAGAAAAAGCAAAATGGTAAGACTACTATCTTTTGGGCACTGTGTTTTTATCTGATAGATGTTCTATTGTTTCCTAGAAAGCAATTCTGGCTTACTTAAACAGAGTACTTCAGCAGATAATTTTATTTTTTGTTTACATAAGAATATTATTAAGAATTGGGCAATGGGAAGAAAGAAATTTACAGTAGTGTGTCATGCAATGTTAGAACAAGGAAGTCCTAGAATTATAGAGTAGAAGTATTTTACATTATCGACCATGACATGTACATGTGATTTTCTGAAAGCTTGATTGATGGTTGGGCAGCACTCTTTAAATATATATATTTGAAACATCTCCACTGAAGTCTTAGCTATAAAGTTATTACCATGATACATTTTAAAAGTTTTCCATAATTAGGTGTAGAATGTAGTGATAGAATGTAGTCTGGTTGTAGTCCTGTGGTTCTATGCACTTAACACACCAACATTGCTGTTTTGGAAATATTGGACTGAATGGTAATTGCAATTTCTTTTCTCTTTTGCTTTGATCTGTTATTATTGCTCATGTTGTATTTGGCTTTTGTGAGGCTGCTTAATTTTTAAGTTGTTTTTATAGCTTGAGTTTTTGAGACTTAAAAAATGATGCATTATTGCTAGATGCCCTGAATATTTTCTGATGGCCACAGAAGCAGACAATATGAATTTAGATACATAAATGGACAGTTAAGGGTCTATAACTGGAGTGGGGTTGAAAGTCTGCTTCCCAGTTCATAGTTAAATAGTTTTGGAAATCCCTTAAATCTCATTGATTGAGATGGGTCTCTGTTGACTCATAGACTTTTTGTGCATTCTTTCATTCTGATGTTCACTCTAGATCTTTTGGTTTCAGGCTATTAGACACACCATCAGGTGTTTCTATGTAGATTTTGCTCTCAAAACAGGAGTAACTTTTTTAGCATAACATCTTCAAAATATTCTAGCACACTTCACAGGATTATTGTGAAAGTATCATACAGTAGTTGGCAAGGAGTACATTTCACCAATGCTTTGTGACCCATGGAGTTTAAATTTGAATTTCAAGTTCAAATTTGGTTTGAAAATATATAACGATGGTGTCTAATTTGAAAATATATTATGTAGAGTGAAGTGGATAATAAGTACATGCAAGTGTCAAGGCATACTTTAGATACTTCTTTAGCACCAGATGCAGTGTTGGTAACACAATGCCCAATTGCTCTCATTGAAAGTGGGGGGGGGGGGGCTGTAAAAACTTTGTACCTGTGGTCTGTGGATGATGATGTCCAAATCCAGCTATTTTGCTTACCACTCTCCTAATATGTGAGAGATTTAATGAATCATTGAGTTCAGAGAAAGCGAAGGGCGGGTAAAGAGGTTTGCTTAACTAGTTCAACTTAAGACAGAAACAATTAGGCGGCATATATCAGAACACTTTCCTCCTCTAGAAACCAGAATTCTGAAGAATTTTGATATATTCGAATGTTTGAATGCATTCTCAATTTTATAGCCAATCCACACTTTACTTTCTGAAACTAAATCTGGTGCAAATATTGGTTGAGAATTAATTATATGCAGTTCTATGCCTTTAAAGGAAAGAGTTCCTGAACTCAACGAACCGTTTCCCCTTTACAACTGCTAATTTATTTTAGGAAATTCTGGCATTTTGAACCACTCACAATTGGGAAGATCATGCGTTTTCTCACTTAAAAGGTATCTTGTATACTTAAGTTTTTCAGCCAACCAATTTATTTATTTGTTTATTTACCATATTTCTATCCTGCCCTTCTCACCCTAAGTGGGACTCAGAGCAGCTTACATCAGGCAAGCTTTTGAAGCTTCATCAATGTTTTCATTAGGCAAAGTGTTAAAAAGAATACACGAGAAAACAAAACAATAGCAGTATTGGAGCCACAGCACTATATTTGGTCAATATTTTGTCAAGATGTTGTTTTTGTTGTTGTCTGTTAGTATGATGTGGAGAGTGATCAATTCAAACTGAGGCTGCGCCTCACTTTGACCACGTGGCAATGGGATGACAAAAAGTCTTAAAATCCATGCAATGAAAATGTGAAGCCTTTAGCAACAGAAAAAGAAACTTCCCTTGAGATCTAAGCTGTTTCTGTCCTGGGTGCTGCTTTTATAGGAAGAGAACATTGAATTTCTCAAGAAGACTGTGTTGCTGCATCTAGAAAAGTCTAGAAAAGATGCAGGCAAAACGTCAGGAGAAAATGCCTCTGGAACATGGCCATATAGCCCAAAAAAACCTACAACAAACTGAAAGTGGTTCCCAACATAATCAATGGCAAAATTAATGAAATGAGCATTTTTATCTTGTTTTCTATTTTAACTACAGTACCATTTGATGCTATAAAAATTACTTCGTAAGTCCAAAAGTTTCACAATATTTTATGTGAACATGGGGGTGCTTAGGAATCATAGAAACATAGAATCACAGAGTTGGAAGAGACCTTGTGGGCCATCCAGTCCTATCCCCTGCCAAGAAGCAGGAAAATTGCATTGAAAGCACCCCCGAGAGATGGCCATACAACCTTTGTCGCTTCCACCACACTCAAAGAATTCCACTGCTGAACAGTTAGGAAGTTCTTCTTAATGATCAAATGGAATCTCCTTTCCTGTAATTTGAAGCCATTGTTCCATGTCCTAGTCTCCAGGGCAAGATTTTCTATTTTCTATGTGAAAATCAGTCAAGATTTTTAATGATCTTTTACATGCTCCAAGTTCAGACTTGAAGGTGCTCCTTTATACATATTCTTTATTGTTAATTACTGTACTTTCTCTTGTTCAAAATTGAAGCTCTTCTGTAAGAAGAAAAGATCTAAATTGGCAAGATAATATTCTGTTTCTTTTGATTGTAAGTGTCCAGGAAAGAAATTCCTTCCTCAGCTTGGATTGCTTTTATATTACAAGTTTCCTCACAATTGATAATACTTTTGTTGATCACTTATGTATATACACATTCTGGTCAGAAATATTTTCCATGACTGCATGAATTTTGCAGCTGGGATGAATGTATCTATTAAAAAGAGTTATATATAAAGAGGATCTTCCAACAATCACATTATCGACATATTTTCATAAAGAGCAATATTGAAAATATGATATTGTATGAATAGTTTAAGGACAGTCCAATCAATATAACAGAAACTTTTAAAGAACCCATTAATAAGAGCATAATTATTAGTAGCAAAGTAATGGAAAAAGCAAGAGGCCCATTTAGTGAAATAGTGGTTTGCTCTGAATGGAAACAATATTACTTTTCAAAACAAGAAGACTAATGGGTTTTTTATGATACAGGTTTTTATGGACACACAACTTGCATGGACATTTACATAAGATTTTGTTCTAATAGATTACTTTCAAAAGTCCCGCAAGGCTTCTTGCACTCCCACATCCTATGCAAAACAGATTTAGAAACACAATTAACAATATTAGTAATTATACTAATAGCCTTTAAACATTAATTTGCCGGTATAGCATGAGTTAACCCGGTGTAGAGTTTTAAGTGTTGGGCTCTGGTGAGCATGGTTTGTATTCCTGCTCAATCATGGAAATCTCACATAGGCAAGTCATGCTCTTTCAGTTGCAGGAGATGGCAAAGGCAACCACACTCAGAACAAATATTGCCCAGAAAACCCCTTTGGGTCATCATAGATCGTAAAAGATGTGAAGGTACAAAACACAAGATGGCATGGGTGCGACTAGTCCAGGATGTTGGCAGGAAGATTGTAAGCTTAACCTTTTTGCAAGCAGTTGCAAATCTCCAATAGGAATAGAATTATTTATATTTACTACCTGCATTAAAAGAAAAGCTTCCATTATTTCCTCTGCTGAAAATTGTTCTTCTCTTGCAAACAGAAAATCCAATCCAGTTTGGAATTATTACATCAGACAAAGAGTTAAGTCACTGTCTTTCTTCTACACAGATATGCACTAGGGACTGGATTTGATATCCACACTTCTTGTAGAAGGTCTTTCATCTATGTTACTACATTTGTAGGTGGTGTCTCACGTAGTTTGCCCATAACATGACTTCTTCTACGGATTACAGTCAGCCATCTACACTTGCACAGGACACTACAAAAATAGGAAAAAAAAACCTGTGACTAAAAACCACTGTTTCTAACCTAAGAGAAAACTAAGGCCCCTTCCACACAGCTGAATAAAATCCTACATTATCTGCTTTGAACTGGAATACTCGGATAAACCAGTTTAAAGTAGATATTGTGGGATTTTCTGCCTTGATATTCTGGATTATATGGCTGTGTGGAAGGGCTCTAAGAATCTCTGGATCCTTTAGTTCTCTTCTATTATGAAATTTGGCCATATAATCATGCTGTAGAAATTCCTAGATAAAACGTGTCAATCAAAACTGCAAAACATCAAATCTACAAAAAATTAAATCCCCAAATGTAGAAGACTGGCTATAATAACTTTTAAATGTAGTTTAGAAAGATTTATATACAACATGATGGTCTGAAGTTTTGCTTTTGTTTATTATGGGATGGTAATAAAGCAAATTCTACAAGTTATATTTTTAGCTGTCTTATACATTGCTTTCCTACCCAACTTGATGATTCTTTGTACATCTTTGTATCTTTGCTATTCTTAAAACTATTTCTTAGGAAAATACAAACTTTCACAGCAACCCACAAAGACTTATTGTCTTTCAAAGCTACTTTGCTGTGCTGACTTATTCAGGAGCTTACCCCACGGCAACATTAGGTATTGTGCTTGAATAAACATGCACAGAATTGTGTTGTATTTTTGCAGAGAACCCCATTAATTAAATTCCTGAGAATTTAATTATTTTCCTTTAAAACATCCCAACAATTTGAACAGTGTGTTTGTCTACAGAAATGATTGAATAACTGCATCCGAACTGCACAGCAACTAGTGAGCCTTGACAAGCAGCTCTTGGGTGTCAAGCTATGGTAATTACTTGTGTTTGGTCTCAGCAGTGTTGCTAATTATTTAAACAAATGATGCCATTACAATCTCGCTTCTTATGTGGCAAAAATGAACCATTCAATTAAGAGTTTTGCTACACTGGCCTAACTGGGGCATGTGTGCTA
The DNA here is from genome assembly GCF_037176765.1 of Anolis sagrei. Taxonomy (NCBI): domain Eukaryota; kingdom Metazoa; phylum Chordata; class Lepidosauria; order Squamata; family Anolidae; genus Anolis; species Anolis sagrei. The sequence goes on from NC_090023.1 coordinate 93,158,497, forward strand.
CATTTGGCTTAGCAGTTCATGCAGTAGTCCTTGTTACTGTCTGGAAATGAGTTGTAAGAGGATAAAACATTTATCAATTTCAGCGGTTAAATCTACAAGCTGGCAAAGTCCGGAGCCATTTCATATTTAGCTCTCACTCATGTGGATTCTTGTAAAGTAGTATTAAGACATCCTACTTTTGAATATGTAGGTCAAGGACTTGCAGTTAACCTGGGGTAGTGATCTTCATACAACATATATGTCCTATATGTTAATTATTCAGAGTTACTTAGGGAAAGACTTTGCCAAATAAGTAACACTTTTAATTATGTTAGATATATGTAACAGATGTATGGTTCTGGAAGTGCAAATGCATGACATATCTTGAACATGAACACACACATACAGAAACATATACATTCTTAATGAGGTAATAAATATCTTATTTTCATCCTTGAAATAAATTACTTTTTGGCAGAACTGGTTTTCCAAATTATTATAAAATACCAATTCAGACATTAGGAAATGTATTTTGTGAGAGAGATAAGTAATTTAAGGAGAGGAAAAGTGAAACAAATACCAAACTGGCTTGAAGTTAATGTGGCACACTTGGATTACATGCTATATTTAGTTCTCCCTAAATCAGAACACTCCTTCTGGTCGCCTTTGAAGAACCTACAAGTAGAACTACTGAATTCAGGATAAAATGGGTAGGATACACATTGCTACATTATTATGTCTTAAAGCAGTGGTGTGGGGAAAGTCACTTTGCCATTCTTCTTCCTTTCTTGGACCACATAAGGGTCGACTGACCATACCGTGTTTCTTTTACACAGTGCTGTACATGTGTCAAAAAAGAACAACTATCACTATAGCCAGAGCTTAAATTCAGCAAAACACTAATAGAATAAAAACCCTCATGGATGCAGCTATCCTGAATTATACCACTGTGAAACTGCTTGTCCTGATTCATTCATGAATTCTTATGGAAGGTTTCCTCAATTCCTTTATTGGATTCCAGTCTGGGTTTTGCGTGATGCCATTGTTGAATAGAAGCTGGAATGTTACTGTTTATATTAAGGATTTCTCCTTTTCAAATTCATACTTATGGAAGAAGAGACATCTGCACCAACTTAATATCATTTAAAAGTTGTTATAGTTACATATATAGAAGTGGTTTTTGGAGGAGGTTTCCGCCCCAAATTGTATCAAAATAATCTTTTAAACTTCTCTAATGCACAATACTAACACACTCAGATTAATCCAGATATTGTCTCCCAAAGAAAATTATTACATTGCACAAAACCTGCAATATATGAAATCTTTGTGCCATCTCATTTTTAAAAACTGCTTTCTATTTTGTTGACTAGTCTTACAAATCTGTGTTTTTAAAAATGGCAGGAGTTACTAGTGATGCAATCATATCTGGTTTCCCATTTTACCTCTGTTTTTACTCAGTAAGGAATTCTGGAGTCAGCTGCTATTTATCTTGGCTGTTGGAGGCAGATACATATAGTTACAGTATGATTAGTTAGAATTAAATCCCACTCTTTCCTAATTCAAGCTTTGTTTTCAAAAAATCTGTGCTTTTCTGTTCCATTTTCGTTTTCATCCCAGTGCAGATGTTGCTTTTTAAAAAATCTTGTTAGACTAGGGGGCTTTCTAACAGTAAAAGGACATTGGAAAAAAGAGATTGTTAGATTATTTGTTAGCTAAGATATGCCCACATTATAAATCTATACAGCAATTACCATTTAATAACCATAATCATTTCATTTACCTTAAAGCATTCAAAACTCCCGTGACTCCTGCCTTGTGTAACTTATTCAGGAATTCTAAATAGGATTTACCCCCGAATAAATATGCATGGAATTGTGGTAAATCTATCACAATAAATCTGTCAATATCTGAAGAATAACTTCTTTTCATATAGATTCCATTCAGATTCATAGACTTGACAGCAGCTGTTAGTTATTACCTTAATAGGCTTTACAGTAGTAGGAAATATCCATCTAGCATGCTTTTGAAAAAATTTCATGCACATCTGAAGCCACGATGTCACAAACCTATTATTTTACAGTCATGACCTTTGCTTAAACTTTGAGTGACTTAGACAGCAAGCAGATAAAACCCAAAGGATTTTACCCTGCAACTATTTTGCTTGTCAGCACCCTTGTTGACACTCACTTTACTGTTGGCATAGGAAACCAAAACCTCTTTATAGAACATGGTTTGGACCAGTATATGTACCATGAAAAAAGGTTGAACAAATTATCCTACTGATTTAAATAGTCCTATAGTGAATTTTTACCTAAGAGGAAAAAATAAATATATAGAGTTATTAATATAAATATAATATTAATTAATAAATACAGTATACAATAATATATTGTCTGTGAATAACAACAACAACAACAACAACAACAACAACTTTATTTATATCCCACCACCATCTCCCAAAAGGCGGTGGCTTACAAAAACACATAGTAGTGCAACAGAATACACAAGGTATAGTAAAATACATATAGCAATGTCAATTTACTTAAACACATATATTAAATTATATATATATATATATATATATATATATATATATATATATATAAGATGCAGCAATAGATGCGGGTTAAAATACAGCCGTATCAATATCAGTCACATAAAGTGCAGGAGTCAAACAATTTGCTTGGTCCTCAAGTATTAACAGATATTTTAATCATGTTCGAAGGTCTACTTAAAGAGCCATGTTTTCATTTTTTTCTGAAAACATTGAGTGTTGGGGCTAGGCTAATTTCTCTGAGGAGGGCATTCCAGAGCCAAGGGGCCATCACTGAAAAGGCCCTCTCCCTCATCCCCACCAACCATGCTTGAGATGGAGGTAGGACCAAGAGGACAGCCTCCCCAGCAGATCTTAGAGCCTGCACCGGTCCATAGGGTCTTGAGATATGGTCTTGAAGATAGGTTGGACCCAAACCGTGTAGGGCTTTGTCGATAATAACCTGCACTTTGAATTGGGACCAGAAACGTATTGGCAGCCAGTGGTGCTGCTTTAATAGGGGCATGATGTGCTCCCTATAAGCTGCCCCAGTTAGTAATCTGGCAGCCAATCTTTACACTAATTGCAGTTTCCAAACCATCTTCAAAGGCAGCCCCTTTGCATTGCAGTAGTCCATCCTAGATGTAACTAAGTCATGGACCACCATGGCCAAGTCAAGCTTCTCAAGGTAAGGTCGCAGCTGGCACACAAGTTTTAACTTTGCAAAGGCCCTCCTAGCCCCCACTGACACCTGAGCTTCAAGTATCAGCACTGAGTCCAGGAAGACCCCCATACCACAGACCTGTGTACTCAGGGGGAGTGTAACCCTGTTGAGCACAGGTTGCCACCCTATACCCCGATTGGCCTCATAACTGACCAGGAGGACCTCCGTCTTGTCTGGATCAAGCCTCAGCTTGTTAGCTCTCATCCACTGTTTGTATGTAGAATATAAATACTTGTTTTTGAAAATCCCATATTCATATTGATAACAATTTCGTGGTCATAAGACATTGAAAAAATTACTCTCTGGGGACTGCAATTTCAGTGGCCAAACTGATTTGTTGATTTGAATAATAAATAGATAATGAGTTTTGGTAATTGGTAATCAATTACTGATCTTTTTTTTCAGATTGTCTTAATTGATAGGTCAGTTTCTCAAATGGGGATGGGGGGATTGTTAAGTATATGAAGTTGCTGGGTTTGATTCTTGGACCCCCATGGATACCAAAATCCATGTGTGCCTAAGCCCAGTTGTATACAATTACACAGTAAAATAGTTTAAAAGTTTTGATTTTTGGAATTCTTTAATTCCTCCAAATATGGATGTTTGAATCTGTAGGTCCAGAATCTATAGATATGCAGGATTCACTGTACAATTAAAATAGATTGTTAATCAGATAATCGAGTTTTCCTGTCTCTCAGGCTCAACCCTGACACTTGAGTGAAAGAAGTTGAACCGCCTTCTTTCTCTCAAGTGTCAAAATCCAGCTATTGCTAGGTTCGTGTTATCTCTTTCCTTCTTGTTTGGAGGAGGTGGAGTTTCCAATTTGGTAGTTAATACATTGGGCTCAGCTTCTTTCATTTTAGAGCCAAATTAATCCCCCAGATCCAGGTCATAAGGAGTTCAAAATCTAAAACTGGTGGTCACAAAGACAGTAGAAGTAAATTTTAAAATTGCCTCTTCCTCCCTTCTATCTGGTAATTTCAACTACAACACAGCAAGGATGTGCCATCTCAATGCACTGCTCTTCCCTACTTTTGCTGCTGAGCGTGAATGATGTGAGACTGTGAAAACACATGAGCCGATACGATCAAATTTTGTAATGTTTTATAGTAGACATTGTCAAGAGAGGGAGAAAGTGTAACGGACTGAAAGAAACATATATCTTGATTTTTAAGTTTCAAAAGGAATTCATTACAGTAAGACTGGCAATAGATTATATTGTGGCATTTATTCTTCTCTGAGGCAAAAACCTGCAACATTTTCATTGTATTTTATATTCCAAGATCTGATATAATTTTTTAAAAAAATTATAGGTGCATATAGTCCCAGATTCTGTCATCATTGCATGTAGTGCTGCCTTTAATCTTTAGTAGGCTTTATATATGTAAAAAAATTCAAACTTCCACTAGAAAAAGGGAGCTACAAATACAAAAGGAGGACAGCTCATTCACACAGTAGCAATAAAGAATGAATTATGTAAGATCCCTCATGAGATGAAAAAATAGAATGAAGAAAATAGAGGCCACATACTACTATGCCTATATTTGAGCTTTCAAGTATCTATCTAGCCTCCTGTTGCTTTAATTGAGGTGTTTGGTGTTTGTTATTGTTTCTAGTACTAGCTAAGCATGTGTATTATTAACCAGAAAGTCTATGGTTCAAATATTGCACCAGCCATTCATTCACTAGAACAGTAGTTCTCAACCTGGGGTCCCCAGGCGGTTTTGGCCTTCAACTCCCAGAAATCCTAACAGCTGGTAAAACTGGCTGGGATTTCTGGGAGTTGTATGCCAAAAACATCTGGGGACCCCAGGTTGAGAACCACTGCACTAGAAGGTTTTAGGGCAGATGCTGGTATCTCAGTTTAGGGGGCTAGAAACAATGCTAACTGTGAGGTTCCAGGATCTCTACTCTTTTTGAAATGCCACCTCATTTTCATTGTGAGAATATCCATAAATGTACATCAGTATCAAAATAAATTTCCATGTTAATGTTTAAAAAGGAACACTTTGCAACCTGATGCAGAACAAAGGTGACAAAATGAAAGTGGGATAAGTAGACAGCAAAGAAATATAAACTGAAAGCTCATATCCCTGCTAGTAGCTGCTCAATGTTTCAGAGCAACACTATCTAGGTCTGTGTGAAGGCCATCTGTTTAGGGAAGGGTCAGGACTTGAACAGATCAGGCCTGTACAACATATGGTCCACAGACTGGATGTGGCTTACTTGCAACCCGTGGAAGGGGCTGAGCTTTCCATTTGCTGATCTGCCCTTCCCATGCTGTCTTCCTGGTCAGGCAGGCAGTGAAGAAGCTCTGCCCCTTCCCAGACTTGTGCTGTTCCCATAGGTTCCCAGACTAGTGATGGGGAAGTCTGGCTAGCCCTTCCCCTTCCTGTCTGATCAGGAAGGCAGGGAGGGGAGGGGAGGAGTGAAGGTTTTTTTTAAAAAAAAATGTCCCTTTACAAGAGCCTAGTTGTGAACACCTGCAATAGACAAACTACCAACAAACTGTTCTGTGTCTGTTATGAACATAATTTAAAATAGGGTTGAGTTTGGTATTTCAGCTGAACTCCTGAGATCTAGTCTCCAATCATCTATTATGTGCTTCCCTACTTATTATGTTACTTACTTGGTAGTTAGTGTGAAGTGATTTTCCAAAGTGACAGATGCTAAGCTTGGTGATGGTTGACTTGGTACTAGTGAGTTACTCATTTTATTTGTTTGGCAGTACATTAATGTTTGGCTTTAATAGCATGAATAAAGTATAACTAAAGGTTTTGATCCAGTAGTTCATGAACTGCTGGTTTGAGATGGTTTCAGAACCAGTTTACAATACAAGAAGTGAGGCTAATAGAAGAAAGAACCAAATCCCCAAATAAACATTTTCCATGCTGCTTTGTGAAAACATCTAAAGAAGTTCTCCAGAAACCTTGGTTCACATAGGAATATGTAGTTCACAGGTCAGTTACCGGAATGACACAGTTGATTCGATCCATATTATTCCCGTGTTATAGATGGAGATTAAAAAAATGTAAAATCACAACTAACTGTTTTGTTACTCGCATTACTTTGCTGTTCATTAGGTATTCGAACATCATTTCCATATGCAGTGTAGATTTGAAAAATTGTGACTAAGTGGACAACTGTGATAATAAAATATGAGATTTCTATTTGATAAAACATCTACTCAATGTATTTGAGATGGTTTGCACATTGAAAATATTAAATCATTTTTCTGATTCTGTTCTTAGATCTGAGCATCCTGTTAAGATCCTAAACAAGAAAAGTAATAATGGTAGCATCTGTTATAGCTCATCACTGCAATATACTATCAGACTTTTTCATTCTCAATTAACCATACTTTTTTTCAAGATACAATTATCTCACAGAACTACCATAAAAATCTGATTGCCAAATTAACTTAGAATGTTTCACCATTCAAGGCTGAATTTGTATCCATTCTTCTTTTGGTGGGCTGCAATGTGATCTGATAATAGTTGGAAATATATTCGCTCCAGATTTGTTAAGTACCCTGCCCTTCCCTGTGCCAACACACTGTGGTGAATTAATTGCTATTCTGAATGGCAGTGGAGTAGAACACCCCCACAACCCACAATTTATTGTTCAGCTATAATTTTCCCATGCTGGAAGTAAAACTTAAGATGTGAATACTTCAGAAGTTCTTTTTCAAGGATTAACATGCAAAGGCTTATTAGGCTGTACACACCACTTTTCATGAGCATAGAAAGCAGATGTGACAGTGATAGGCCTAGCCTAAAAAGATCTTCTAAGTATATTTACTCATGGTTTTGTTTTTTTTGTTTTTTGGTGAAATGCAGACTTACACAAAGAGTGCTCAAGAGGAAACGGGCAGAAAATTGACACAACAAAGAATGATTTCCTCAGCTTAATTTTACAGTATTTAATATACAGAATTATAAAGAGAAGGAGATTCTCTTTTAAGCACAGTGCATAACATTCTCTTTTGGTGATTTATTGGTTCAACTTGTTTTGAGTTGGAATGACTTCATTCTAGATTTGCATTTTCTCTTGCCTTTCACTTTTCTAAGTCACATACTGTATCAGTTATCACAACCAAGTGTGTGAAGATATGAATGCCAAGGTTATCAGGCAACTCCCTCTGTGTTCATTAACATGAGTGCTTTATGTCATGGCTTCTAATATTTTGGGCTCAATAAGCTTTTCAGTTGTATTGCATTACAGTGTATTAAATGATAAATCAAGATTGGTTATTTATACTCAAAGCAGAATTAATACTGTATCTCAGCCTAAAGGGCTGAGAATGGCGGTTAACAAATGCATCAAATAAATAAATAATAAAATATTTGTATTTCAGTAAAGCCCTATGCAATATATCACATTGTCTCCTCAGTAAAAGCTGTTTCTAAATGAAATAAATGAAATGCATAGGATTCACAAAATATGATCCCAATTCCAGCATTTTCTGCACAGGAAACAACATTTTATACAGAGAAAATTATATTAACAACAGTAAACAACAGTTGCTTCATCTCATACCGTAAGTTCCGAGTTAAAAAAAAATCTGCTGAAACATTCTTCTTGTGATCCAGGAACCTGTTCCCATTCTTTGAATGTTGGAGAGTGGTCCCTGGTCAAGTAGTCCCTAGTCAAAGTGGTTCCTGATCAAGTCGTTCCTTGTAAAAAAAAAAAAAAAGGTTGAGAACCACTGATCTATATAATGGTCAGCAACTACATGAGGGCATTTAAACTATAACTATTAGGGCTGGGCGGTTTCGTTTCGTTAATTCGTAATTCATTAATAATTCGTTAATTTTTTCAATTACAAAACGATAACAAACCATTCTGGAGCAATTTTTTTAAAAAACGAATTTTTAAGCACGTTTTGTAAATGCTTCGTATTTTGTTATTGTATTCGTTTCGTTATTGTTCTGAGGTCATTTTGTTATTATTTCTGCATGTCTGGGGCAAGTTTTTTGTTTAATTAGTGAAAAAAAATTATAATATCACACCAACAGTCAACAACAGAGGGAGAGGGAAGCTTCAGAAGTTTTTGGAGGTTTTTTAGCGTATTTCGCGCTCGCGTCCGCCATTAACGAATCGATTCGTTATTGTTTCGGAAATCGATTCGTTAATGTTTTGTAATTTTTTTCACATTTATGAAATTTCGTAAATATCGAACTTTTAAAAAGGAAAATTTTGTAATTATTTTAAATAACGAAACGCAAAAACCCCCAAAAAACGAATCGATTTTAGAAACAAATTTTTCCGTTGTTACCCAGGCCTAATAACTATCTTTCAAATTTAGGAATACAGAACTTTGCTATGCAAAGATAAAACATTTTGAAAACTTTCTTTTGCTGAATGAGTTTGCAAGTGTTTTTATGTATTTTTCCAATGGTTGTATATAATCCTGTGAAAAATTAGACAAGATCCTTGCACAATGTTTTTGTTTTTTGTTTTTTTTTGGGGGGGGGGGTTGCTATTGCTGAGGAATCTCCTAAAAGTACAGATCTTTTTGATTTCATGCAGAAATGAAAAAATGTGCAATGGTTGACCGTTGATGTTTCAGTCTGGGGACAAACCTTTTCTTATCAAGGATGTCAAAAAGAGTGAATATTTTTTCAACCCTTATTTTAAAGCACAATGCAGATTCTCTATTGTATTAGTCCCCGATTCTCTTTAAATTTGTTTTACTTATACTCCAAGAAGCAAGTGCTTATCAGCAACTATGTGGCTCTTTTATTAGGAAGATGTAATTATAAAAACCAGCAGTGAATGTACTGTGTGTCTCTCTGTGTGTATACACACACACACACACACACACAATAATATTATAATATATATACACAGTGTCTTGTAATTTATCTGTGGACAACTAAATTGAAATGGCACTGTTAATATTTAATACTGTTTGTCTAAACAGCTGTTGCTTAAATTTAAATTTGTGAACTCATCATTTATAATTTGCTTTCTGTTATTGGCAGGACAGCATTTTGTCAAGTTAGAAATTCCTTTAAAAGTTGCTTGGATTGCGCAATCATTTTGTTTATAGCTTAGTTTATGTGATCAGTGGTCTCATTATGTCTCGGTGTAAATGCTGGCTCATCCTACTGCAAACAAACAAGGCTATTTTGAGGGTCTTAAAGTAGCACAATGTTCCATGGCACCTCTGAACCACACCCAGCATATTGGTTCTGAGTCGGAAATTATGTTACAAACTGTAGGAAATGTTTTCCAGAAGCTGAGGAGTGAGGAGATAAGAAAACAGAAGGGACTTCTTATTCAATATAACCCTGTTTACTAGTGAAATAAATGGATTATTTCCTAGTATGTGCTTTAGATTATCTGTAGATTCAATAATATACACACTGGTTTCAGAGAGTAGTTGAGTTCTTGTTTTACAGGTTGAGTATCCCTTATCCAAAATTCTGAAATGAAAGTACTCAAAAATCCAAAATTGTCCACATCGATGGATGAGATAGTGACACCTTGGCTTTCTGATGGTATTCCCAATTATTTCATCCACAAAATTATTGGGAATACCACATCAAATTACTTTCAGGCTTGTGCATGAAGTGCATATAAAACAAAAATGTGTTTAGACATGGGTCACATTTCTAAGACACATTACTATGTATCGATGCGCAGATGCAGGTATTTCAAAATCCAAAAGAATCTGAAATCCCAAACTCTTCTGGTCCCAAGCATTTTGGTTTAAGATATATTCAACCTGTATTTTCACTCCAAGAAGTCAGAATGAGCCAGACCCAAAGAAAAGCTGAGACACAATGTCTTTCATCCTGAATTTTCTGGACAATCTATGACAAATGCATAAGTGTCTGTTTCTGGCACCTCCTTGTTCAGGGGGAACTCCCCCATTGCTCCTCCTCATTGTAGCTGCTTGGACTCTTCCAAAGTTACTCTCACAGAAGCCTAACCTCCCATCCACCGCAGCTTCCTGCGTTGTATCCCAAGTTTTCAGACCCTCTTTAGATGGAACTTTTCAAGAAACCACAGTGGAGAGGAGACACATTTTGATTTTTGTTATGTTAGGCAACTGTGGATACATCTCCCTCTTTCATGCTGAATATTCATTTAAATGCCTCCAAAGGCCAATACCTATATGTCTGTAACTAGCCTTAGAGCCTACTCTTTAACCCAAGCTATTGTTTTGTGGCATGAGGATATTGTGTGAGTTCTTGCCGCAACCCTCCCCCATCCCATTTTTATTGTGCTTCTGACTGTAACCTTACTGGGAAACTCTGGCCTTCTGAACATAGTTGATTGCTCAATAGCTTGATCTCTCCCTCTTTTTACTTATGAACTATCCTAGGTCACTTCCAGTCAGCAGCAAAATACAGGTTTTAAAAGTGGGGCAAAAAGTCCTGGGACCTTACAGCAATTCCACACATAGATCTGTCAGTCCCGAGAAATGCTCCTCTGCTGTCTTCATGCCTTCCTTTGAAGCAGATTTTACAAGTCTGCAGGATGGAGGGGTTTGGGGAACATCTAGATGAAGTTTTTTTAAAAAAAAAATTCTCAGAGATGCACTGGACCTCATATGCGCTCATTCAGAGATCCTTATGTACACAGAAGCAAATTTCTTATTCTCTCTCTTCACCCAATTATAAATTCCACCTCTGTTTAATATTATAAACATTAGAAGAATGGAATAGTTGCAGAGAGTTCTAATTGTTTTCCAACTGTGCTTAGATTGAGCCACCCGTGTGTCCATGGCTCCATGTTTTGAAAGCCCGATCAGCTGTTACAGGCTTTTAAAACAGGCACATTTGCTGGAGCAGTCACAATAGGGGCTTGGAAAGAAGTAACGTGTTTTGCATGACTGCAGGGATATACAATCATGAGAAGATGGGCTTGTTTGGGCAGAACCAAGTTTTAAGTGCACCTTTCATCCTTTTCAGCTAACCTGATTCCGCCTGCACTTTCCCCAAATGTCATTTAGCCAGACACACTCATTTTATCTTGGCTACTTCTGAGTTTTACTGCATATATAGAATGGCCCCTGGAACCTGACTGACTAAAAGCTGACCTCTGTTGAGATGTAATGCTAAATGCTTTCAGGCCTAGCAGCAACAGAACTCCAGTATAGTGTGGCAAATTCCAGGTACAATGCAACTACCTAACCTATCCCAAATGAATAAAAATAATTCTGAATTAATTACTTAACAGCATGTAGTTTTTACACTATATTTTAAAACTAATATGAGCAAGTCATTTTCTGATTTCTGAGCCATTTTGTGCTTCTTTTAAAAATCTAATTATACAATACAAAAGGGTATTCTCTGTTTAGCCAAGGGAATGTGGCGGTGCATATCTCAGCATCAGGTATACTAATCAGATGTGATTCAACTTCTACCTTTTCCTAAAGCTTCTGTTGAACAACAGGAGGCTTTGTGAACTGCTGACCCTAGACAGAGGAATTCCCACAAATTTAGAACAACTGTTGCTTCTGTGGTGATAGTGATCTTTTTTAAAGTGCCATTCAGCTCTGAATTAGCCATTTATTTTATTTTATTTATTTTGCAATTACAGATGGGTTAGACTTTCACTCTGAATAGCTCAGCTACATAATAAAGCTTTTGTTAATTAAAATACAAATCTAACAACCATCCGGGACATACAACTCTTCTGGTATTTTTTAATTGATTTAAATGATGAAAGAAATATTTCACTGCTGGTGTCAGTTTTATTTTCTGCCTTAGATCCAGAATGAAGGGGAAGCATATTGTTATTTTCACTGCTGAGCGAAAGTGAAAGATTAGGAATTGGGCTTATTTTATTTAATTTTAAATGAACTTTCTATTCTAATCACCAAACTGCTTGGGAATTTACTCCTACTTTGGCAGGGCTATACATTCCTAGCTAAACTCCAGTTTACTTTTGTTTGCTGAATGTCGGTCTTAGAGATTGACAGGTTAAAACTCACGTAAATAAAAGCTTCTACATCAGTGCCTGCCAAGGGTATATTGTGCCTAAAGCTGCAGAAGTTAAAATCACTAGGGCCTTGAAAACTTAGAATATGAAGCCCATTGTGATAAAACGATTAAATTACACTGTTCTGATTGTGTCCTGCCCTTACATTGCTTCTCTGTAACTAGCAGGGTTTGCAAACTGGGTTGTCACTTGCATGCTACAAACTCAGATACAGAGAACATTCTTTCCCAAATTTTATGTGTTTACTGTTGCAATGAAAATGTCAAAAAAACATCAGGCAGGTTAGTTTTCCATACAAACTCTTATCCAATTAATTAAAGCACAAATTCATGCTATAGTCCAAGTCAAAGGCTTTCATGTTATGTTCTGATGTTCACATAGTTCAATATTAATATGTAATCCACATAGAAATGAAGTTTTTCACTAAGTCTGGCAGGTCCTATCAACTTCTTACAGCACTTCCAGATAGCATCAAAAATGGTTTAAAAACTGGGCAAAAAATCCTGGGACCTGACAGCAAGTTCACACACAGACCTGTCAGTGCCAGGAAATGGTCCCCCACTGTCCTCACACCTTCCTTTGAAGTGGATCAAGATGGAGGGCAGATAAAGGACCACAGGCAAAAATATTTTTTTTAAAAAAAAATCTCTCAGAGATGCGCTGGACGTCATAAGCGCATATGCAGAGATCCCAATGTACATGCAAACAGATTTCTTATCTCTCTCTTCACCATGGAAGGTTTAACCAAGTTCCATATAATGAACGTTTTTGTATCTGTGGGGCGACAGAGGTAGAGGATATTACACATGTTCTGTTTAGTTGTATTTTGTACAACAAAGAGAGAAATCAATACCTCGGACCATTCATTATACAGAAGACTCACTGGGATCCCCATATCAAAACTACATTCTTAATGGCTGGCCAGAATGCTAAGATAACACACCAAACAGCCCTTTTCCTTCATAAAGCAACGCAGCTGAGAACTGCATATCTGGAGGAGACTGGGGTAAACTGTAGGGGTGACGCAGATATCTGAAGTGGCTTGGGATTGTGTAATAGCTGGCCTATTTTAACCTTTGTTTTAACCTTCATTTTTAATTTTTGTGGTTTGAAATTTTACCTTGACATTTTAATGATGATATTTTTAAATATCTTTTAACTTAATCAAGTTTGAATGTATGTTAGTTCACTATTATGGGAGTCCTAGGATAGTGATTATTTTCTGTTTGTCTACGTTTCTGTTTTTTTGTTTTTAATGTTGATACGGTCAGTGGACTAATCAACAAACTTTGCTGTCTAACTGTTAATTCAACTCTGCTTAATATTATAAGAAAGAAAGGATTGGTTGCAGAGAGTTCTAATTGCTTTCCAATTGTGCTTTCCTTTAGATACCTGTGTGTCTGTGGCTCCATCTTTGACAGCCCAATCAGTTGTTACAAGCTTTTAAAACACATGCAGTCCACACAAGGGGATAGGAAGGAACTCACATGTTTTCCATGACTGCAGAAATATATAGCCATGTGAAGGTGTACTTTTTTGGGGGCGGAATTGGGTTTTAAGCACACCTTTTAAATGTGCTTTTAAGCTGTTAACGCGTTTCTACTTGCACTTTCCTCAAACATCATTTAGCCACATACACCCCTTCTTAAAAATTGGCCACATTTCCTATGTCATAATCCATTCTACAATGTATATTTTCAAGCAATTTTAATTAGTTTCAGTATATGTTTTGCAAACAGTTTCCACCAGTCAATTCTTGACAGTTTGGATTAAGGACAACTTTACTAAAACAAGCCAAGGATGTTACTTACAATACTTCCTAGCTAAGCAATTAGTGCCAAAGGTCCAGATGGTGCACTTAATACTAGCATCTGGTGCTGTGGGTGGTGTACTCAAGCTTAATTGTCACACAACAAAGAAGTCATCAAAGCCTTTTTGCAAACAAACTCTGTATTATGATATGTAATGCTTTTAAGTAAAATTACCTGAACCAGGCTCATAAAGCTAGTATGCAGAACACATGGGAAGATGTCACATGGATTGTGCCTATGGCCCCATCTACACTACCATAGAATGCAGTCTTAGCATGCAGTTTAACTGCATTGAACTACAGTATGCAGCAGCATAAATAAGGCCTATATGAGAGATACCAAATTCAGAACATACTCCAAAATGTAGGCATAGAAATAGTCTGTTTAGTTATGCAAATCATACTTATATATAGTAAGTTCAAGGTAGTTCAGAAAATAGCATGAAAACAAAATGGAAAAGCTAGTGAGGCAGTCTTCATGCCTAATCCTGTGTTTCTGAGTCACAAGGACATGGGAGTGAGGTCAACATTATCAATGTTTGTCTGTGTGCAGATGTTTCATACAGTTTTTCCTGTTGTCCTTTTCAGCTTAATTAGTGCAGATTAACAGGGTCAGATGACTGATGAATGAATGATATCCTGTTGTGTTAGTATCTATCATTAACATTAAATTTTTTGTCATGTCAGGAGCATCCTGTTGTGAGAGAATTGGCCGTCTGCAAGGACGTTGCCCAGGGGACACCCGGATGATTTTGATGTTTTATCATCCTTGTGGGAGGCTTCTCTCATGTCCCCGCATGAGGAGTTGGAGCTGATAGAGGGAGCTCATCCGCCTCTCCCCGGATTCGAACCTGCAACCTGTCGGTCTTCAGTCCTGCCGGCACAGGGCTTTTAACCCACTGTGCCACCAGGGGCTCCATTAACATAAATTAACATAAATGGCACCCGACTATGTCTAGAAAAGCTGAACAAGGCTCAACACCTCAGAGGGCTTCTGTATGTTGTTCCCTGTAAACGCAGCACAGCAACAAGATGTAACACAAAATATTCTCTACTAATCTCTGTCCAGCCTGTGCCTACAATAGGGAGTTAGATATGTGGGGCGTTACATATGCCCACTAACATACTTTAACAAAAGGTGCATCTACATTGTAGAATTAACTAACATAGCTCAATGCTATGGAATCATGTGCATTGTAGTTTTACAAGGTTTTTAGCCTTCAGGCCTTTTCTGCCAAATAGTGTGTAAGTCCGGTCAAACTACAACTTTCATGATTCCATAGCATTGAGCCATTGCAATTAAAGTGGACTCAAACTACTTTAATGCTATAGTGTAGATTCAACAACCCAGTGTAAATTCATTCCCCAGTCTTTAAATTGGGATCCTTCCTTGGCCTCAGGAAAACGTTGAAAACTAACCTTAGATCAATTTGCCTGCTTTCTTGTTTGTTTTTTTAGGTTTTCATGGCAATCTTTAAATTATCTCCCCATGAATTTAGTATTTACATTAGCTCCTTTTTGGTATTACTTTTGGGAATGCTTGGTATTTGAAATCAAAAGGAGTTAGAATGTTTCAAATACATTCTCAGTATTAAATTGGTTTACTATGCAATCTTGCACAGGTCTACGAAACAGTGTGCCCCATTGAGCCCAGTGGTGCTTATTCCCAGGTAAGTGGATTGCAGTCTTAATAGCATTCTTTAAAGATAGAATGGGACTAGGGAAAATGTGGATAAACACACTTAGGAAGCACACATTCCTATTTTGAGCAGGATTAGAAGAGATTTTAGCAAGAGCATTTAGCCTCGAGCTAAACTTTTGTTCCAGTACAAACCTATTGTAACAGCAGGCTGAAGTCCCTTGAATTCAGTCTGCCAGAAGGGGAAGCAAAAACAGAGAAAGGAGGGTGGAGATTGTAGGTCAGGCATGTATTTTATGTAATTCATTTGGTTTTTTGTAAGTTTGTGGACACAAATCTGCCTGAGATTTAAGGGAAATACATGAATTTATCATAGGTTTCCCAAATGACATGTTGGCGTTGGCAGTCCGACAAGAAGCATAAAAACCAATCATGCAGTCGGACTGCTCAGCAGAAAAACCTCTTCTCGTACAAGTGATTCTGGGCTTTCATCTTTAACACCTCTGGCTTTTCAGTGTTACTTAAGACAGGAAAGTGTCCTCATTCTTCAGCATAATAAAATATGAATGAATAAAGACCTGGATTTTAATGGGACACCTATAGGGTGTTGTTGTTTAAATTATAATAGGAGTCTCCATTGCCACAGTACGCTTTAACTCTTGGTTCTTTATCCAATAATTTGAAGATTAGCATTGGCTCTCTTAAACCAATAAAATGATTAGCATGGATAAGAAACAGATCTTTAAATTCAGTATCAAAATCTAGATTTTTTTTAATCCTTTCTCACTGGAAGAACTGGTAAGAGGAAGAATACCATTATGATGTTGCATGTTTATCATTATCTCTGGTTCCATAGATAATATCCATCCCTGACAGTTGTTGATGAGTATGTGTGGGAGGGTTGCTTAAATTCCTGAAAACTGAGTTCAAAATGTAAATCGGGACATAATTAGTAGTGTGTAGAAGAAACAGGCAGAACTTTGTCCTACCCCTTAGGTATAAACAAAGCCCAAGTGCTGCAATCCCTCCTACCTTCTTCCTCATTGAACAACTTCTGCCATCTTGACATTCTGATGTCACTTCAACTCACATGTCCCGGTTTTAATCAATAAAATGTTAGAAAGTGTAGGGAAAACTTTCCCTATTTAACTCAGGTCCTGCTTGTGAACTTCCCGTATATATCCAGGTTGACTCTTCTTACACAAATCTTTAATGAACTGGAATGCCCTACCAAGCGACATCAGACAGGCCCCTTCGTTGCTGGCATTTAGGAAGAAGCTCAAAACCTGGCTTTTTGAGCAAGCGTTTGGCTAATCAGCGCAATTGTACACAGAATGACGGTAAACTGAACATAGGAACGGTATAAGGATATGAGACTGGATCTTGGTTGCGATCGAGGCACTGTATGAATGGTTGTGTGTTTGTTATTGGGTATGCTGTGTTTTAATTGTTATTGTTGTGGTAATTAATATTGTGTAAACCGCATTGAGTCACCTATTATAGGTTGAGAAACGCGGTATAGAAATAAAGCAAATAAATAAATAAATAAATAAACTGCTCTACATACAGGAAAACAGAGGCAGCACAGAATCCAGTGGAGATGAAAGCTTGGCAGGAAAGTAGAACTACCATTCCCCAAATCCCTAATGCTTCCTCATCCCACCCTGTCCTCATATTCCCATTTTTTGTCTGTGGTAGTGTATTGGTGGTTGATGGAATAAAGGAAAATGTTTGCAGAAGTGTGTCTCTTTTTTCATCCAAGTGAACATGATCTTTTTCAACATAAAAGCAATGTAGTTGTCAGTTGGTGGGAAATGCAGATTAGGAAATGAGTTCAGTAGAGTGGAAAGCATTTCAGATCTTACTGCCATGAATGTTTATTGAAACTTTGCTATAGAATTCTCCTGGCTCAGGAGCAAGCCCTTTTTGCAGTATAATGCAAACTGTGGTATGGGCTCGCCATTACAATAAACAAGGCAGTGCTTGTTATATTATTTCTCATCCTGAAAAAAGCTAAGGAGCTAAAATGTCATCCTTCCTACTCCTCAGGCAAGCTATGAATGTATAGATTTTTTGAAACTGTACTTATTTATTTATCTGGCAACTTGCAAGCTGTTGCAGCATATCTATTTGCTGGCAGAAAGAAGGTCTGCTTGGTGTAGCAAGGTAAAACACGAGCCTTTCATGTCTGGAGACTTGGCAGGAGATGAACAACTGGAGCTTGTCTGCTTGTTTCAGATCACCAGCTGGTGTACAATAGGTGATTTCACAAAAGCACCTTTGCAATTTGGCAGCCTCTTTTTGCCTCCCATTTTAAATGGGCAAGCTGCTCACTGGATTGTGGAAAGCCTTCTCGCCGGTCAGTCTCAGGCCAGAAGCATTTTTATACATTTCAAAACAAAGCTTAAGAAGGCTTCCCTTCCCACATTGTGGCCAACTGTGTTGGTGGTCTTAAATAATGTGCATGTGGTTGGATGGAAGGGCAAGTGACCTCCTGTGTACTCCTGACTTTCCCAGAACAAATGTGGCAGCCCCATTCACTACATGCTAATTAAAAACGGGGGGGGGGGGAAGGATGAAAATAGTTAAAGATACCTTGCTTTGGGTGTACCCTGAAATCACTCCTGGCAAGCCTTTTAATTGGTAAGCTGGAAGATTTATTTTTGGCTTGCACAACTGGCCTAATTCAAAATGACTTCATATAACATTACCCTAAGAAAGTGAGTTAGTAGTAAGTTACATGTTGACATAATTTGTATCCAAGAGGAGGTTTCATCAAACACATGTGAATGAAAATAAGAACATGCCTGTAACAATCCTATTCTCATAAATCACTTTATAATTTTGTTATTATGATTATTTATTTATTTAAACCTTTTATATCCCGATCTTCTCTACCTCCATAGAGGGACTCAGACTGGCTGACAGCAAGGATTCAATGCTAACAGTAAAATCTAAGACATCATATATCTACAGTAAATTAACAAATACATATAAGATAAATTACATAAAAGCCATTCACCAAGATAAAAACATGTCCATAAAGTGCATTCGCCTATTATATAATAGTCTGTTCTTTGCTAAAATCAAAAGAACAGCTTTATTTTATTTTGTTTACTAACGTTATGTCAGAAAAAATATGTCTGACAATATGCTAACATGATAATATGCTGTAATGTGCTGTCAAACTAAAAGCAACAGCAGATGTGCTAGGTATACTTACATGGTACCCAACAATTCTATCTATGCCTGTTTACGTATGTCTCAGTATGTTCAGTTTGGCTTTCCCATAAGTGTGTTTGTATGTGTACATACAGCAGTTCTCCAGGCAAGATTCATATGTTCTCCACTCAGGGATTTAATTTTTAGGTATCCTGCAGAAGGAAGTGGACCCTGAAACATGGGCAGCTCTTGCAACTCTAACCCAGTTTTAATAAAGGATTCCCCAAAGGCAAAAAAGAAAGGTTGATTGGCAAGATGCAAGAACTAGAAGGAATTGTTGATGTATGTCTGTACATGTATGAAATACAAAGCATATTTTTAGCCCTGAAGGCATCAGTTCATCATCTTCGTAGGGGGTCACTAAGGAATGCCATGCGCTGTAGGCTATATTTCAGAAGAAGGCAAATGGTAAATTTTCTCCAAGTATCCCTTGCCTACAAAACCCCAGTGAAGTTCACAAGGTCACAAACAGCTAAAATCTGGCTATTAGTCCTCACTGGACTAGACCTATTTAATCAATGGATTAATCAGGTTATCATTGATTTAATAGGTCTGTTATTGTTAGGGTTCACAACTGGATGTAGTCTCGGGTTAAAGTTTTGGTTTGTGTGTAATTAAAGTTTCATTTTATGCATATCTACTCCAGAAGTTTAATTAAGTGGGACATATTCCCATGCATCTATAGCAGTCTTTTCAGTGTAGTAGTTTGGATTGCTATACTTACTATGGCATTCTACTATTGACTGGTGTATAAGATTGCAGTTTCAACATAAGAAGGACTTAGTAATTCATGGCAATTTGTCCTTCAGGATGTTTACACACTTGAAACCTGGATTTTCATCCTTTGCACATTTAAGCCAAACAACCATGAACTCAGAATGTCTGGAATAATATAACCTCCAATTATCAGCAGAAAAGGTACTAAGCATTTTGGCAAGATACTACGCATGAGGATTTGAAAGACATTCCACCCCAGCAACCTGTGGAATTAAATAGATGTTACTGTAAAAGGTTTCATGATCTATGCAGAGAGACAAGCATATAGGTCTTTCAGTTCAAGCTGAAATGTCCCAAGCTTTATGGATTAATGAATTACTGGTCAAGGATACAAATAGCACTCAGCATGGTTGAGTAGGTGAGTGAAGAAGTTTATGGCCTCTTCCTATTGATCCGATCCCAGACGATCTTCTTATCCCAGATTATATGGCAGTGGAGACGCATATAATCAATTTAAATCAGATAATCTGTGATCAGATCCTGGGATATAGGACAGTATAGAAGGGGTCTATGACTGGGAATTTGGGACCCAACAGCAGCCTTCTGGACCCTCATTTGCATTATCTCTTCCTTTCTGTAGTGCTTGCTTCTATCATTAGGTGGAGAATCTTTCTGGGGCAATAGATGGTTCATGGAGGTGATCCAAAGAAGGATAAAATACTTGAGAGCAAGTAGGGGAAATGTTGAGAATGTAAAAATTAACCTCCTAACAATTTTGTCTCACACTTTTGCCATGTGGCACATGGACTACCTGTTACATTTTTCTCATGGTGAAATAGCCTCATCTACACTGCCAGTAAGGGAGCCCCTGGAGGCACAGTGGGTTAAAGTGCTGAGCTGCTGAGCTTGTTGACCAAAAGGTCGCAGGTTCGAATCTGGGGAGCAGTGTGACCTTCCGCTGTCAGCCCCAGCTTCTGCCAACCTAGCAAATGTGAGTAGATCAATAGGTACCGCTCCGGTGGGAAGGTAACGGCGCTCCATGCAGTCATGCCGACTACATGACTTTGGAGGTGTCTATGGACAACGCCGGCTCTTCGGCTTAGAAATGGAGATGAGCACCACACCCCAGAGTTGGACACGACTGGATTTAATGTCAGAGGGAAACCTTTACCTTTACACTGCCAATAATGCAGTTTGAAACTGCATTATATGCCCAATATGATGCAATTTAACTGCATTGAACTTCATCATATGAAACGACACTGAACATATAATGCAATTTCAAACTGTTATTAGGCAGTGTAGGTGGGGCCTCAGAGGAGCAACCCATTCAGATCAAAACTAATTCCACCTGGTTCTTGATATCCAGCACAACCCTAAAGTCATTTTCTCCACATCCGAGTCCCATTTATGTTCATTTTGTTTTCAACCTCATATGTTTAATATGTCTAGAACTGTTATCTTTGGACCAATCATTCCCTATTTGGAATTCATATAGTAAGTCTGGTCAGTGAACACTTCTTGGAAATGAACTACTTCCCAAAGTGATTGTTCTGTGCCCTTAAAAAATATTGTGTGATAAATAAGTCTGTTTCTCTTGGAACACAATTGATTTAACAGCTTCACTGGGGAGAAGTCTTTCAAGATTCTTTTCTGGCAAAATCCTTTCTTATATGCAAGTCTCAGATTGTTTGGAGGTTTGGATAAGGAAACCTGGAGAGAAGGCACATTAGCACGCCTACTTACAACTGTTTCTTTTGGGGTGACAATGAAAACAAATCTATAAGATAAACCGACTAAGGAAGCAAACAAGAACACCAATTTAATGGTCATTGAGGCTGTACTGCAGAAATATGGGGCTGCAGCTGTTTTTGCCATTCTTGACTCCCAATAGCATGTTTATCAGACAGGACCCACCTAAGGATGCCAAGGATGGAGAAATCAGTGGAAGAGAAATTGCCCTCTGTTACCATGCTAATTCCCTACAAAGTAAAGAAGTTGTCTTCTTTACTTTTATATCCCAGTTTTGTCATTTTTCCCCTTTCCATTCCATTCACTCCTCTAGAATGGAAAACTTGCTGCATGGGTGCCCTTAAATCATACAAGTTTGAGGGCAGTCTAGACCCAAGCACAGTCATAGCAGACACCTTTACTTTGCTTATGTCTTCCCCAAGGCAACTTGGGAAGGTTTGTATTCCTAGTGTACTTTATGCCAATTAGAAGTCACACAAAGGAGTGGGATCAAAATCCTTTATTGCTGTAGCAAAGGAGCCCTAATTAAAAGCAAGAACCTGAAACAAATACCAGGTCCCAGCATTTGTGCACTTCTATATGGATTAACAAAGCAACAAACTCCCATCTGTGTCCAAGTGTGTCACCATTCAGTTTATTGTACATCTTGGCAAATGCATACTTGCCAATCATATAGAACATAAATACCAATCTTCCCTCCAAATTTGCTGTTTTGACTTTTTGTGGATTTGATTATTCACATATTTGATTTAAAATGTTCTCACTATGAATCTCTAAGTCCTCCAGTGTTACTGTATGGCAGCTTTCTCTAGTCATACCAGAGAATCTAGAGATTTCTAGATCCTCCAATGCAATTCTGTGATCTGCTTCCACTGGAAATTGACATAAGAGTCAAGCTGGAAGTCCTAAAAATTCCTGGAGAGGTGTTTTCTCAGTGAAAAAAATAAGTTTCTTTTTTATTTTCACAGGAGTCCTGTGTCCCTGTATTTCTATTTCATTAGCATGGTAACTGGAGGTGTGAGTCTTAACAGGGTAATGAGGAAAAATATGCAAAAGTGTACATTGGCGATATCCTTCACCAGTGGAAGTTTCCATTGCCATCACAAAGGAGGCTCTAATCATGATCTCCAAATCTAGCTGCAAGTTATCCTTTCCACAACATCCTATGGGAATCTTCTATCATTATAGTCCATGTCTTAGTCACATCCCGCCTAGACTACTGCAACACTCTCTACGTGGGCTGTCTTTGAAGATAGTTCAGAAGCTTCAACTGTTCAGAGATTGGCAGCCAGATTACTAAATGAAGCCTTGTACAAGCAGAGATCTACTGCCATGTTGTGGCAGCTGCACTGGCTACCAGTCTGCTTCCAAGCTAAATACAAAGTGCTGGTTATTACCTTTGAAGCCCTAGACGTCTCAGGTCCAGGCTATTTGATTAACCACATCTCCTCCTACAAACCAACTTGGGTACTGCGGTCAGCGGAGGAGGCCCTTCTCTCGGTCCCACCTCTATCACAAGCACGGATGGTGGGAATGAGAGAGAGGGACTTCTCTGTGATCGCCTCCCTCCTCTGAAACTCCCTTCCTAAAGAAATAAAGCTGCCCCCCTCCTTTCTCTCTTTCAAGAAACAACTGAAAACTTCTTTCTGCTCATTAGCATATGAAGAGGAGGAGGATTAGATGAAGAGAGATTATTACCAAACTTCTGATTGGAAATTGCTAATGTTTTTGGGCCTTGTCAGACCATGTTAGCCCACTTAACATCACTGGCCATACAATCAATGTACCTATCTTTGAACTTTCATTGGACTTTGTAAATGAATTTGGATGCTTTATGTTCACATTTTATGTTAGTTATCATTTTGGATAGGTTACATTTTTATTTAAGTTATAGATGCCTTATTTAAGCTGTTTTATTATGTAGGGTTATTATGGGTTATTACATTTGTACTTGTTATTACTGAGGCATTGAATGTTTGCCTTGCTGCTTGTTGGAATCCGTCCTGAGTCTCCCTGGGGAGATAGGATGGAATATAGATAAAAATGTTATTTTGTTGTTGTTATTTTGTTGTTGTTGTATTATCAAGGACATGTAAATACTTCTACATCAATTACGTTGGGCATTCATGTCCCATCAACAAATTAAAATGGGAAAAGCAAAGACCAAGAGGCACATTCTTATTCAGTAAAACAAGCAAGCTAGTAAAAAGAACATATATAAATAATGATAAAGGGAGTGCCGCAAACCATGTTTTATAGATAATACCTATCAAAAAGTAAGATTTCAAGGTGGAATATAGAGAAAGGGATCAAATGTTTATATAACTTATAGGAGAAATTCACAGGTAATGCCACAAGTACAGCTGAGGTTAAGAATTCTGAATGCAATTTTTTGTTTTGTTAATAGCCTGGTGACATATTTCATGTTTGCTGTACATTCAATAGAAAGTGGCATTGAGAGGAGCATATATTTTGATGAGCAAAGCCAATATATATTTGTACTACTGTTCCAATTATTTTGAAAAATAAAATATGCACAAGAACAAGCACATTCTTACCAATGATAAAAGGATTCTGTACTTTGGAAATCCCGTGGGATCTTGTTAAACAAACATGAAGGCAATATCTCCCCTGCTCTCTGGATGCTCAGGCAGTGTTATAAATGAATTAATGTAGGATGGAACAAGCTTACTATGGAGATAAAAATGAAAGAATTGTGTTCTATTTTAACCTTTTCAATTTTCTCAGTCTCCAGATGGTGTTGTTCTTATGGTTATATTCAAGGACTTGTATTTACTTTGACATGAATGCAATAATTTTGTTGCATGAGAAATCCTCTATATTTGTGGGTTAAACCTTCTCAGATTTGATTATTTATGGATTACTGTACTACCTCTGCTGCACCATTTTTAGCAGGCCTTTTGATTACAACAGGAAAGGACAAGGGTGTGGAAGGAGGGAGCGTACACACATATCCTCACTCACTCACTAACTCTGAAGGGGGTGGGATGAGGAACATGATGAGGGAGAGCTTGTAAATTGCCTCACACACTAGTTCACTCACTTGGGCAAGAGAGGGATGATTATGGGATGGAGATGGCATGTTCTGTCATTAAAGAGGAAAGAGATGGAACAAGGGCAGTGGAGGGAGAGAGCACATTGCCTTGCTCATTCACTTGGGTGGAAGATGGAACAGGATGAAACAACGAGGAAGAAGCATGTACACAGCCCCTTTTTCAATCAGTCAATTGAAGGGAAGCAGGAAGAGGATGGAACAGAAGGAAGAGGTTGCATACTTTCACTTGCTTTCTCAGCTAGGCAGAACCTGAGAAGGGGATGGGACAGAGGAGAAAGAGAGGGCATGTGTAGATCTCCTGGGAGGATGGAAGGGATGAAACAGGAGGAATGGAAGAGAGAATAAGAATGTGCATGTGGAATGATGACAGCAAGAAGAAGGTAGGGACAAGGGAAAAGGGTTTCTTACAATGGTTGTCTCAACAGGTCTATATTTAATAGCGACCGTGAGGTAGAACTGGAATATGACCTGAGTGCTACTTTTAAAATACACTACTAAGTCCTACCACAGCTATTGTCATTGTAGGTTTCATGTGATGTCAGAATCTGCTGCAGGGAGTTGTAGGATATTTCATTACTATTTATAGGAGGATAAATGATTTGTGGAAGGCTGCAGTAATTGTGTGTAAGCAGAAGCCTACATGTACAACAATAAAAATTTGCCCTAAGATGTACAAATTCAATAATGAATCTCAGCTGTTAACCCCCTGCCCCCCCCCCCACATACACACTGTGAAATGTCTATTCCTAAGAGGCCCAATTGATGCCAGTTCATTACGTTTACGTGCTAAGTGAAATGTTGGCTGTTCTTCAAGGTCTGTAGACCTCATTAAGTCATCCCAAGTATTGTTATACATAGGGTTTTTTTTAAAAAAACACACATCTATTTTAACCTTTTATTATTACGGTTTTTCTCATTTTAATTATTTTTATTCTTTTAAACTGTTTAACTCCTTTTAGTGTTATTTGTCAATCACCCCTGAGATCATTTCAAATAAGGGATGGTATTAAAAACCTATGAAAAAGTCATGTGAAGCCATAAGTTGATAGGCAACTTGAAGGTATACACAAATACACATGGTCATTTTAATACATAATAAATAAATAATGTCTGGCAAGGTAGACAAGAGCTGGAGAATGCAGAGAGAAATCCACCTTGCACTTAATCAGGAAGTGTAGTCTTGCAGATACAATGTAAATCCCAAGATTCCACACATTTGCTATTTGACTTGGGGTGCAGGAGTTGCAATACAATGCTATCTGGAGGACCAGATAATTCCCAAGTCTGATTTTTGTGACTGGATACTTGTTCAGTAAGCCAACTGGATAACCTTTTTGCTTTAATTTTACTTTTAATACTTCAGTATCACATCTTGGCATTTTAGGATATTCAAAACTATTAAAAATGTTCCATGTATTTGGATAGCCGTTAGAACATGTTCAACCAGAAGTCTCATTTTGATCAAGAGGTCCTACCCCCAAGTAACTATGTATAGGAATAAATACTCAAAACAATCAGAATATTTTCCAGTACATATTGCAGGGAGGAATTTACTTTCACCTATCCCTTTTTGTGAATTTGACTTTTGTTTTTAATCACATACTGAGACATAACCAAATACCTAAATTTATATTGTAGCTTGATGCAATACCTTTTTTAATTTATGGAAGTCTGTCCTGATATGAATGAAATAATAAAATATGAGTACATTCCAGTGCATGCCTGGTGTCTTTGGAGCATTACAGACCAACACAATGTGCATCGCAGATTGGGGCCAAGCTTAAGAAATGAAAAAAAAAGTAGTTTCCAAGAGTGTTTTAACTTGTGACACTCCTTTCTTTAGAAATGTGTTTTTTAGACAGTTTCCTATGCCTTTAATGGAGTCATTGTATCTTGAGGATACTAAGGAATGAAATACACAAACCCAAATAAGTTCTCTTGTATAACATTACCATGGCATGTGTAGGAAGAGCCAGGAGTGCATATAATTCATAATTTTCATGCTAGATTGACTGAAGCATAAAGAGGTCACTTCACTTTGCAGAGGGATCAGGGGACTCCTTGGTTGAATTATGCCAACAAGTATACAGAATAGCTTTTGCATTTTATATTTTAAAAGTTGAGTTGTCAGATAATTAGCAATATGTGTGCACAGAAAGTTGTTTGAAAGGCACATAAATACCAATTCACATCACCATGTCTTTTTGCTTTGTAGTGGCATAATTATTATTCTCTGCAGAGTACTACTAATTTAACACATAATTATGTAAAACAAATTAAACACTATGCCTTCAGGTTTTGCAGTCAAGGTTTTTCCTTGCATGCAGCACGCACACACAAAAATGGCAGAACCAAGGCAGTCAACCTTGTATCTGTGTTCAAGCAGCTCAATGTTATATAAGCCGCTGAGTTTATAAAAGGGTTGCCTTGTTTTCCATCTTCTCTTTGGTGGTTCTTCTGTTCTGTCTTAAAGGTGGAACAAGGCAATAGTGTGTCATGTGATTAATAGAGCTTAGTCCAGGCATGGGCAAACTTTTCTGAAAGAAGTCTCTCTGGGACTCCCCTCTAAAACATCTGTGCTCCATCTTCTGCCCAGAAGTCAAATCTCTTGTATATCTCTATAATCCAAGCCCTACAAAACCTTACAATGACAGACCACTCATTACAAGATAAAGTATTTCACCCATCCTGCTCAACCTAGTATTGAGTGACCACACTTGAAACTTAAGAGATCCACAACTATTTGGGTTGTAAATAGAGACCATTACTACATTTTAAATCTGGGAGTGGGTGTGTAGGTCTGGGTTGAGGCATTCCATGTCATACAGACATGGGACAGGTGTTTTAGACCAATACAAAACAAGAAGCCTGGCAGTTCTATTCATAAATAGATCTAAAGGTGGTTGGTATTGATCACTGTTTTGTATGAAACTTACCACAGCCCTCCACCTAAAGAAACTGAGTTTTATGAGAATGCTGCCCCCCCCCCCTTGCCTCTCCTGTTAAAATGTCACAGTCCTTTTTTAAAGAGAGATTTGAATAATTTTGCTCATAAAAGATAGTTTGCAAGTGGTTATAATTAGACCATGTATTTGCTTTCATTCATTCTGATAATGTTGCTTGAAGTGTGAGATGAATGCAACAGATGTCCCTATTCTGGAGATGCAAGCATAATTTTTGACAAAATGGCTATTTTGATTATCTTTTTCTTGGTGGATTATCTTGTCCGCTGTTCTGGATTCCTGTTGTCTTAGATATTGTACTGGGAAAGATGTAACATGGAACGTATATTGCAAGCTTAAAATCCCTTTTGGTGACTGGGCATCACAATTCAGGAGAGATATTGACAAGCTGGAATGTGTCCAGAGGAGGGCGACTAAAATGATCAAGGGTCTGGAGAACAAGCCCTATGAGGAGCGGCTTAAGGAGCTGGGCATGTTTAGCCTGAAGAAGAGAAGGCTGAGAGGAGATATGATAGCCATGTATAAATATGTAAGCCACAGGGAGGAGGGAGCAAGCTTGTTTTCTGCTTCCCTGGAGACTAGGACGCGAAACAATGGCTTCAAACTACAAGAAAGGAGATTCCATCTGAACATAAGGAAGAACTTCCTGACTGTGAGAGCCGTTCAGCAGTGGAACTCTCTGCCCCCGAGTGTGGTGGAAGCTCCTTCTTTGGAAGCTTTTAAACAGAGGCTGGATGGCCATCTGTCAGGGGTGATTTGAATGCAATATTCCTGCTTCTTGGCAGGGGTTTGGACTGGATGGCCCATGAGGTCTCTTCCAACTCTTTGATTCTATGATTCTATGACTCTATGACTCATTAGAAATATTCAAAATGTTTCTCAAGTGTTCTGTCAAGCAAACGGGTTCAATCCTATAATGGAGCATTACTAGAACCACTTTAATAAATACAAAATAAATATTGAATAGCAATCTGGTTTATTCAGGATGTGTGAACTGACCAACACAAAATTGTTCACACAGCCAGAATTCAGCATAATCCTATGAGACTTTGCTTGGTATATGCTTTTCCAATTCTTATTAAACTGACATTTGTTGTTGCTGCTGCTAACGTTTACAACAAAATATGCTAATCTGCATCATTTAAATTTAATTTGAACTCAGTGGGGCTTACTCATGTTTATCATGGAAATAATTGGACAGATGTCTACACCTAGGCCAATATTCAGAAATATAACTCAAATAACGTATTTTTGTAAGGGAAGGAGGATTGGAAATCACTTTCTTTTATCTTTCTCATCTAACAAAAAGTCATCTCTCACGATGACCTAGAATGAAATAGTAGACCAACAGAATAAATTATGGATTGTGTCACCTGAGGCTTCAGGAAGGAGATTGTGTGTGTGTGTGTGTATGTTACAGAACAGCCTTTCCCAGCCTTAAAGAACTCCAAGCATTCCTGACCCTGAGCAATACTTACTAAGGATGATAGGTGTAATGGTGATGATATTTCAAGGGAACCAAATTTGGAGGAGGATTTTTTTAGTAAGTTGTGATCTTGATATCCCATAGTCCAATATTGTCCTGCCATGAACTCTCTACATCTTAGGCAAGCTAATATTTTGTCTATGTTCATGTGAACAATTTTCAAAGCAAAGGTAAATGCAATGTCCTTTTTGTTATTATTTTGATAACACAATTGACTGTTTTTTAAAAAAAATATGAAAGCAAAATATTATCTGCAAATGATTTTTGCAGGCTTCAAAGCTTCTGTGATTTGAGGTGACATGTTTCATAGTCCTATGTCAGGCCATGTTTAAACAAAAATAAATTAGTAAAAATATTTTCATCTTTCCCTTCATCTTTTCCTTTTGTGCTAGATCTTTTGAGATACTAAACCTCTGGGAGAGCTTTATTAAAAAAAACAGAAAAGAAAAACCAACACAAACTTAATGTAAGCAAGCAACGGTGAGAACTGGTTTGACTTTGGTGCAGGATAAAATGATAATACAGATTAAGAATAAGAATAACAATGTCTGTGAAAGGATATTTGTGATAAAGATGCTATTTAAATTCATAGCATAGGGGAATGATTTTATTTTCTAACAGTTCTGCCTGGCATCTTAGGTCCCTTCTGCCCATGACAATCTGTTATAGAAGAAAGTTCTTATGTATTTGGCACAAGAAATTGAGCATGGGAACATCTATTAGTGGTTGGAAAGTGAACAAATGTAGTTTTGGCTCTTGATCTTCAGTGTCAGAGTTCAAAAGAAGGCAGAAAGAATGGAAAAACAATCTGCAGGAATTTGCAAAAGTTATTCTTTAGGAAACAGCTCGAGTGTTGACATTGTTTCATCAACTTCCTAAAGCTGATGATAACTACCTTGATGTTGCATATTGTAATACTGCACCTGCCAGTACAATATGTTGCTTTCAAAGAATCATTACAAGGAAAAACCACATTTCCTGGAAAATGAAACTAACAATACTGTCCATATTACTATTTCTAAACTGCTTTCTATATATTTTAATTATAATCATTTTAATGTGCAAGATGACTTGAGTCCCAATCTTTGGGGGAAAGTCAGGACATAAACGATGATGATGATGATGATCATGATCATGATAATTCTTTAGAAGAGAGCTGGACATTAGAAGTCAGCAATGCATTTGAGCAGCTACTTTTACATGAAATGAATTATCTGCCGGGAGCTCAGGCCATATTCTTTTACTAGATGCCATTTGTCATGAGGAATGAGCTGCCTCAAATGGGAACATGGAAAATATGCTCACAAGCACTGAATATTAACCCAAAATCCAAATTCTCTAAAATCCATAATTTGCCACGTTGGTGGTTGAAATAGTACCTTCTTATGGTTCGATGTACACAAACTTTGCTCCATGCACAAAAGTATTTAAAATATTTTGAAAATAAACCTCTTAGGCTATGTATATGTTATATATGAAACATAAATGCATTTTTGTGTTTCGGCTTGAGTCCCATTTCTAACATAGTACATTATGTATATATTAAATTTTGTAAAAAAACTTAAAATGTGGCTTTGGGATCAAGATTTTGAGCAATAGATACAGCAGTTTGAATGAGAACGACCTATGTGACCAGCAATAGACTGATCTTGGATTATTATTTTAAACTGGTGGAATTTTAAATTTTGATTGTTTGTAACTGTTTTTAACTGTTGTTTTGATTATGATTGTTTAATTAATGTTTGGCATCTAATCATTGCCTGTTGTAAAGCCGCCCTAAGTTCCCCCTTGCGTGAAATAATAATAAATAATAATATATGTATTCCAAAAACCTTTTTTTAAAAAAAAAACCCTGAAATCCCAAACACTTCTGAACTCAAGCATTTTAAATAATTGAGTAACTTGTACTTAAGTGCAGAAGACAGTGAACATCTATTTGAGGAAGACATGGATGGTGATTATGCCATCTAATCTAAAAATTAACATGTCTGACAATATATGCCCAAGAGGAACTAAGCAAACTTTTCTGCTAACGAAAAATTGTTTGGGATTTTGTATGATTTAGTGAAAAGAGAAAATGATTTCTTTTTAATGAAAAGAGAAATCAGAAGACCAAAGTCGGTTCTAGAGTATGGAAGTGTCTTTGGGTAACCTAGTGTGTGTTTTGGGATGCACAGTTATAGCTCCTTTGTCCATTTCTTTGGTCATTGGCAATTGCACA
This sequence comes from Anolis sagrei, assembly GCF_037176765.1. NCBI lineage: Eukaryota > Metazoa > Chordata > Lepidosauria > Squamata > Anolidae > Anolis > Anolis sagrei. Next base: position 93,189,577 of record NC_090023.1, read on the forward strand.
TTGAAGTTCTTTGTGCAAAAAGACTATGAAAATGATTGTGTATCCCAGAGGGGAATGTTTCCCAATCATAACTCATATTTTATTGTAAATTATCAATGAAACTATGCAAGCTTTTATACAGCAATTTGTTGAAAAGGTAATTGGGAATTGAGCAGCAAATTAAGTGTCATAAAAAACACACTAGACAGTAGTAATTATAAACTGATCTCAAAAATACAATGGGATAAGAGAGTGTAAAACTCTCTTGACACTGAAGAAAACTTTTTGAAATGTATTGGGCATATTGCATACTACATTCTATTCCTACCAATCTTAAACTGAAATACAAACAAAAGATATAGACCTGCAAATGTGTGAAGCATTTGATAGCATGGTTTGACATGAACAGTCTCATCAGAGGAAAATATGATGCTTTTTACCCATATCAATTATTGTTAAGATAAGGAGAATGATATCTGGATAATATTCTTGGTATGATGCATGTTTTTCCACATCCAAAAAGCACATTGAAATTAAAATAAGATTCTTTCTTTTGCTTCAGTGTCTTTCAACCAAATATGTGGTCTTGGATAAGCTAAATATATGATCTTGAAAAAAAGATTCCGTAGGTTTTGGGTTTTTTTTGTTGTTGTTTTTAAAAAAGATGCAAACAGATCATCACCACTGATTCCAATGGGTGTATTGGATTTGTGGGTTTACTGATTTTTTCTTACTTTCCTTGTTCAGTCATGTAGATCAATCTCTATCAGATGGAGGTCATTGCAAACAGGGAATATAGATATGCGATTAAAATGTTGTTGTCCCCACATGCTGCATTTGTGGGTCAGAGTAGACGTTAAGGGAAATGAGTATTCCATGCAGTAGACCTGTTTTTCCTCCCACAGCAGGATCTCCACAATTACACATGTGTCAGCAAACAAATTTGCATATTAAGTCTATATTTACATTTCAGTGACAAATCAAGTCACATGCCTGAAGCTTCATACTGTACTCATTCCAGCCTACTTCCTCTCTTACGCTCCCCCTTCTCTTCATGAAGCCAAACATACCAGGAATAAAAACCACAAAAATCAACTAACCCAAACTTCCTCAAAGAAAACAAGAACAAAGCAGACCGCAATCTCCCCAAGCTTACAAGAGCATGAGGAATGGAGCCTGCTCCCTTGAAGCCCTAAAGTCCTGTACTCTTGCACTAGTGCTCCCTTGGCTCTAACTCTTAACGCAAAATTCTGCTCTTATGTCAAAGCAAACCCCGGACTGAACAATAGCTCTTAACTCAAAAAGCTCTTAAGTGGGGACAGTCTTAAGCATAGCTTCCACTGCACTTGGGTTAACATATATACATCAAACATATTATATGTGAGAATTATTTCATAGAATGATGACATGTGTTCACTGACTATATGAAAAGGAGGCAGAGCCATGCACTGGCTTGAAGTAGTGTCTCATTTTCAGTTATTTCAATTGTTTTAAATTATTTTGTATGTTTAATACTTCTATAAATTGTTTTAAATAATTCTTATTGTTTTATATTCTCTTCATCAGTTATGGTTTTGGGGCTATGCCCAAGAGGATAAAAATGGAGAGGCTGTCCTGTCCTGGTCTGAACTGCACAAACTATCACTCATCCATGATAGCAAGCTCCCACCATCCTACAACAGTGGGAGATGGCACCGAGGTTATAACCAGACCTCTTATTTGTGAGCGACAGCATCGTACAGCAATGCACTAAATCAGTAGGACCACCAATCCCAAACACACAGCACCGACCAATAGTGTGCCAACTGTTCCCAACAATAAGGCCTCAGGAAGTCTGATTTAAATGAAGATTCAACTTCAGAAAGGCAGATTGGACTAAATTCTCAGACATGTTAGATGACATGATCACATCGGCTGCGCCAATCCCTGAGGAATACGAGCATTTTATTGAAACCGTGAAAACCTGCTCACAGGCCTTGATACCGAGAGGTTGCAGAACCAGCTACCTTCAGGGCATTACTCCTGAAACAGCTGCCTTGTTGGAAAACTATTACAGGCTCCACAACGAAGACCCATTCAATGAGCAAACCCTTCAGGCAGCACAGAGCTTGTGTCCTCCATCTCTGAAGCCAAGAAAGAACAGTGGATCAAGCTGATCACAGAGGTCGACATGGGCAGGATCAGCCAGAAGGCGTGGAGGCTGCTGAAATGGCTGAGCAACGACCCCTCACAAACTAATACCCATGCCAACATAAAGGCAGATCAGATAGCACACCAACTCTTGAAGAATGGGAAACCCAACTTTGCCACCAAAGTAGGAAAGAAACCAATAGCCAGACAACAAGAGATTGAGAACAACAACCTTCATGAACCCTTTACATCTACTGAATTGGACATGGCTCTCAATAAATGTACAAATGGCAAAGCAGCTGGCCTGGATGACCTACGGATGGAACAAATCAAGAACTTTGGTCCAAAAGCAAGGCGCTGGCTGCTGGAGCTGATGAACAACTGCACTGTATTCTGTCAGATCCCCAAAATCTGGAGGAAAGCAAGAGTCATCGCCATCTTGAAGCCAGGCAAAGACTGTAATGACCCAAAAAGCTACAGACCAATCTCCCTGTTGTGCCACCTCTACAAAGTTCTGGAGAGACTTATTTTGCATAGAATTACGGAAAAAATAGACCCATGTCTGATCCCACAGCAAGCTGGCTTCAGAAAAGGCAAAAGCTGCACATCGCAAGTGTTGAACCTGACTCAGCACATAGAAGATGGCTTTGAAAGGCAGCAGATCACAGGAGCTGTCTTCATAGACCTGTCAGCAGCCTATGATACTGTGAACCACCGCCTCCTCCTGAGAAAAATGTATAATACCACAAAGGACTACCACCTCACCCGCCTCATAGGAAACCTGCTACAAAACAGGAGCTTTTTATTGAGTTCCAGGGCCAGAGAAGCAGATGGCGGGAACAGAAGAATGGCCTGCCTCAGGGGAGCGTGCTTGCTCCATCCATGTTCAACATCTACACTAATGACCAGCCACTGCCAGAAGGGACAGAGAGTTTCATCTATGCTGATGATCGTGGCATTACTGCTCAAGCAGGGAGCTTTGAGACGGTAGAACAGAAGCTCTCCTAAGCTCTAGGTGCTCTTACTGCCTACTACAGGGAAAACCAGCTGGTCCCTAACCCATCTAAAACACAGACATGTGCCTTTCATCTCAAGAACAGAGAAGCATCCCGAGCTCTGAAGATCACCTGGGAAGGAATTCCACTGGAGCATTGCAGTGCACCCAAATACCTGGGAGTCACTCTGGACCGTGCTCTTACCTACAAGAAGCACTGCCTGAACATCAAGCAAAAAGTGGGTGCCAGAAACAATATCATACGAAAGCTGACTGGCAAAACCTGGGGATCACAACCAGATACAGTGAAGACATCTGCCCTTGCGCTGTGCTACTCTGCTGCTGAGTATCCATGCCCAGTGTGGAACACATCTCACCACACTAAAACAGTGGATGTGGCCCTTAATGAGACATGCCGCAATATCACAGGGTGTCTGCGCCCTACACCACTGGAGAAATTACACTGCTTAGCCAGTATTGCACCACCTGACATCCGCCAGGAAGTAGCAGCCAATAGTGAAAGGACCAAGGCAGAGACATCTCCAGCTCATCCCCTGTTTGGGTATCAGCCAGCACGTCAACGACTTAAATCTAGACATAGCTTTCTAAGACCTACAGAGACACTCGCTGGAACACCTCAGCAAGCGAGAGTCCAAAAGTGGCAGGCTCATACCCAGAACCTCAACCAATGGCTGATACAAAATGAGAGACTCCCTCCTGGGCACACAGAGGACTGGGCGACCTGGAAGGCGCTGAACAGACTGCGCTCTGGCACCACGAGATGCAGAGCCAACCTTCAGAAATGGGGCTACAAAGTGGAGTCCTCGACATGCGAGTGTGGAGAGGAGCAAACCACTGACCACCTGCTGCAGTGCAGTCTGAGCCCTGCCACATGCGCCATGGAGGACCTTCTTGCAGCGACAACGGAAGCACTCCATGTGGCCAGATACTGGTCAAAGGACATTTAACCAACTACCAAACCCACAAGTTTTGTATTTTGTCTGTTTGTTTGTTTGCTTTGTTCTGTTAGAAATGTAATATAATGGACTGGTTGCTCTGACACGACAAATAAATGGTTTTTTTAAAGGCCTTTCTCAGGTATTTTATGGTCAAGAAAAAAGTAGCCACCAGACTCATTTCTGGAGAGTCAAGCCCTTATAGAATGTCAAGTGTATAGTGGTATGGCTGAGTTAGTGAGAATACAAATTGTTGATGGTAGTGCTGTTCAGAAGGCAAAGCACTAAACTGTGGTTTAGCATCATTCCCAAATTGGGCCAATGCTTTATAGTCCAGATTACTTTATGAGTATAAATCATCTGCCTGCTGATGAATGCATTATGTATGAACAACTAGAATTCATGCTATCTTTTTACGTGGTACCTTATCTGAAGAAAATAAGCCAAGCAACTCAGAAACTCAGATGACTTGTGATCTGAGAAAGCATGCTGGATTTCACTTTTAGAAATCCCAGATATACAAGACAATGCAATTGACAGTACAGATTAGTCACATATCGCATCTACTACCCTTGCAGTTTATGCTGACCTTTACATGACCCTTAACTTAGACAAATGATGCACCATGAAACAAAACTAAAAAGGAAATATTTATTTATTCATTCTTTGTGTTTATTTATATCCCACTTTCTCTCTCCATACAGACTCAAACCAACTCACAACTCAAAGCATTTCAATACAACTTAAAATATACAAATTCTATGTATGCAATTACTCTGCAAATACACATACTAGATACATAGGTTTCCTGGAGAATTTACAAATGCTAGTAGAATATCTCTTCCTTTAACAATGTGTAGATTAGGCTTCCCCAACCATACGTCATCTAGCACAACACATATCAAGCATAACACATATCATCCACATATGTAGAGAATACAGGTTTAATGTTAATGCCTGTCCTGTCCAGTCGCATGTAGAGTTTTGCACATAGTCCAAGAAGCACACATATGTGAGATCTTTTTACCCTGCCAGTAAGGTATTTAGTAGATTCATGATGGGAAGAATTTTCACCATAATTTGTTTCCCAGAGGAAAAAATGATTCTTCTGACACTCGGGGAATGTCATTTGAGAAATTGGTTGTGCACAGAATATGCATAGGATTTTTGAACATTAAAAATGAGCTGCAGAATATTTTTGCAAAATTGTTGTTTATTTCCACAAAATCCATCAATTTTGCACAAAAGATTCATTTAATGAAATAGGGTTGTGTGTAAATAAAGAAAACACAATATATTTGTACAGAAGACTCATTTACCAAATAACCATTGACCCAACACTATTTCCAGAAACTCAGAAGCTCAAAGCCCCACCATTTTGTGCATAGTATGCACATATATCTGTGCACAAAATAATGTCCTGAAAGATGTTATTATGTGTGAATTCTGGGTGAAAACTACATGGAAATGATTCATCCTTGAAGATGAAAAGGAAAATATTGACATCTTTCCTAATAATACACATTTAGCAAGTTCTATTTCTGAGGGATTTAAAAAAATTATCAATCACCGGAGAATAAAAATGATTGCTTTGGGGGGGGGGGGGGGAAGCAGTTCACGCAAATTATGTTCTGATTACAAATGTTACTGTAATGCTATTTTTAAAGGCACCACTAAAATCTTTTAAGTACAAATACAAATAAATACTACAAACAGGAAAAATTATAAATACTGGAGCATATCTACGGCTGTCTTATAGGCCTGTTTGATCAAGAAAAAATTTGTTTCTAAAATCGATTTGTAATTGGGGTGTTTTTTTGTTTCGATATTTAAAATATTTACAAAACTTTCCAAAAAAATGTTTTGTTATTTACGAAATTTCGTAAATATTTACAAAACATTTTAGAAACAATTTTTTTCTTGATCAAACAGTCCTAATAAACTGAAACTCCATTTGCCTAGTTTCCAACAGACCTCTGAGGATGCCTGCCATAGATGTGGGCAAAATGTCAGGAGAGAATGCTTCTGGAACATGGCTAGCCGGCTGCTCCGAGCGCTGCTTGCCCCTCAGCAGCGCCGCCGACCGCCGCGACGCCCTCGACTCCCAACACAGCCCCTCAGACCGGCCGCCATCTTAGCCATTCCCTCCCCCGTCCCCCGCCCCTCCCTCCAGAGAATTGTTGGAGCGGTGCCTTGTGGGAAACGTAGTTCCAAGGGGCACGGGGAGGCTAAAAAGGCAGCTCCGAGGCACCAGAGACAACCCAGCCTCTTTTCCACTGAGCTACTCAAGCGGTGCCCTAAAGCATCATCGGAAACGTAGTTCTAAGGCGCTGTTTGGGTTGCTAGGGAGGAAAGGGAGTGAGAGGAATTATTGGGAAGTGGAAGCTAATGGTGCAGTAGCAGATAAACTGAAACTCCATTTGCCTAGTTTCCAACAGACCTCTGAGGATGCCTGCCATAGATGTGGGCAAAATGTCAGGAGAGAATGCTTCTGGAACATGGTCATACATACAGCCCTGAAAACTCACAGCAAAAGAAGAGCCTGAAAACTCACAGCAAGAGCGCCATCCGATCGGCTCCGGCTGCTGCGCCCTCCTCCTCCTCCTCCTCCTCCTCCTGGCACTTCCTGCAACACAGCTGGGAGGAGGAGGAGGAGGAGGAGAGCGCAGGAGCGCGCGCGCCATCCGATCGGCTCCGGCTGCTGCGCCCTCCTCCTCCTCCTCCCAGCTGTGTTGCAGGAAGTGTCAGGAGGAGGAGGAGGAGGAGGAGGGCGCAGCAGCCGGAGCCGATCGGATGGCGCGCGCGCTCCTGCGCTCTCCTCCTCCTCCTCCTCCTCCTCCTGACACTTCCTGCAACACAGCTGGGAGGAGGAGGAGGAGAGCGCAGGAGCGCGCGCGCCATCCGATCAGCTCCGGCTGCTGCGCCCTCCTCCTCCTCCTCCCAGCTGTGTTGCAGGAAGTGTCAGGAGGAGGAGGAGGAGGAGAAGGGCACAGCAGCCGGAGCCGATCGGATGGCGCGCGCGCTCCTGCGCTCTCCTCCTCCTCCTCCTCCTCCTCCTGACACTTCCTGCAACACAGCTGGGAGGAGGAGGAGGAGGAGGAGAGCGCAGGAGCGCGCGCGCCATCCGATCGGCTCCGGCTGCTGCGCCCTCCTCCTCCTCCTCCCAGCTGTGTTGCAGGAAGTGTCAGGAGGAGGAGGAGGAGGAGGAGGGCGCAGCAGCCGGAGCCGATCGGATGGCGCGCGCGCTCCTGCGCTCTCCTCCTCCTCCTCCTCCTCCTCCTCCTCCTCCTGGCACTTCCTGCAACACAGCTGGGAGGAGGAGGAGGAGGAGGAGAGCGCAGGAGCGCGCGCGCCATCCGATCCGCTCCGGCTGCTGCGCCCTCCTCCTCCTCCTCCTCCTCCCAGCTGTGTTGCTCGCGCCGCCCCTTTGCGCGCCCGCCCCATTTACTGCTGGGGTGCTTGGGAGCGCCGGATTGGCTCCCAGGCACCAGCAGCACAGCAGCCTCCATCCCATTAACGAGACGAGCTGAAGCTCGTAAAAAAAATGGGGCTGCTGTTTCGATATTTTTAAACCCTTCCGGGTTTGAAAATATGTTTTGAAATCGCGTCGGATATGCTAAAAATAACGAATAAATTACGAAAAAACGAATTAACGAACTAAAACCGACAGGCCTACTGTCTTACTCAACCCACAAGGGTAGTTATTCAGGCTTCCTTGGCTGTTCTTCATACTTGTCACTATATTATATTTTACTAGCTAAACCCGACCATGCTTCACTGTGGCTCAGTCTGATATGAAATGAATGAGATAATAAATAAAAGTATTATTGCATACATAGATTCACAGAGGAAACACATCATTCAATTGATGTGTTTGCCTTGCATTGCTCTGTCTATGTGGAATGAAAGGAAAGGAAAGAAAAAGGGGCTGTTTTTTACAGAAATATTTTTTATTGTAAAGCTAGTGATTGATGACATTTTTGGTTTGCTGGTTTTCTGCATAAGCATAAATATCTGACAGTTTACCGACTCTGGAACATGCGACGTATAAGTGCGTATGGGAGAAGCAATTGTTTTCTAAATTCAAACTGCACACTTGCAAAGATTACCCCCGTGCTTTATTGATAGTCATAGTGAACACAAGGCATATTTTACATTGAAGTCATTAGTACTCTTAACACAGTGTGAGTCAGAATGAGTGGTATGCTAATAGCAACCAATCACAGCTCAGCATTCATTTCTTATACTGCTGAGGTGAAATGTCAGCTGCCCTGGGATTGGTTGGTATTTCTTATACTGCTGAGGTAAAAGGAAAGCTGCACTGTGATTGGTTTTTATTTCATCTACTGGTTAGGTAAAATGAAAGCTGCTTAGTGATAGGTTATTCCTTTTACTGCTGAGGTAAAAGGAAAGCTGCACGGTGATTGATAGCTCGTGCTCACTTTTCATTTTTTTATACTGCTGAGGTAAAATGAAAGATAGGCTGTCTGTGGTTGCTTTGGGCATCACAGATTCCACTTTGTCTATTCCAGGACTTCTAGTTTTACTCTAAATACACGCATGTATTCAAATGCAACCTTGTGTTTTAATTTCATATTATTGTAAAAACATGCACATATTGGAATGCAACGTTGTGTCAAAATGTCAAGTCAGTCAACCAACTACTTTTTGACTTTTGTGAGCACAAACATATACAAGATGAGATTTTATATATAAAGATTATTATTTGATCCGTGTAAAACTCAAAGAAACCAAGAAAAGTTGGTGAATTTTGATCACAAAAAAATAATATTATGCACAGTGAGTGAAAACACATTTTCTACTATTTATTCTCATAAGATAAAAGTCAAATGGACAGATGGTTTTATATTCTGGCTATCCTAAGCACTGTTCAAATTATTGTTCTCATGACACTCTTTTTCCTTGCAAATACTTCTTTCTATGAGCAGTGCATGAAGCTCAAAGTTCAACGACAAATGGATGATGCTTGATTAAACTCTAGCTTTTGTGAAGTTTCCATTGTGAAACACTAAAACACCTTATCCAAACAGTCTCTAATATTTCAGTTTCTAAATCTGGATAGAAAGAGATTTTTTAAAAAAAAAATGTAAACTTCACTTGAATACTTGACATAAAAATAGGTGAAAAGTCTGCTTGGGTGCTTTTTAAAATTCTTCTGACGTTCCTGCCCCTTCAAATCCCTGTACATTTAAGCATTCATTGGTTTATCACCTTGCAGCTTGACTGCTTTGGTTGTACATAGATAAAAGCCTTAAGGACTTATTTGAGAGCTCCAGCTGGTACAACCTGCTACAGGACATTTGCTGTTAGGCATTTCCCGAACTTGCATTTACTAAGTTTCAGTTGCAAGAGCAAAAACATCAGGTAAACCCTGCTTTGTCCCAAATGATTTAGATACCCTATTAGACCCAGGCCTTCCCAAAAGACACGGGTCTAATGGGATATAGACCCTTTTGGGACTCACTCCTGGGTAGTCCTGGGACTACCCAGGGGTCAGTCCCCACAGCCCATCTTGGTTCCATGAAGTCACATACACCCATATACACAAGTTGAGTATCATTATCCCAAATGCATGGGACCAGATTTTTTTTTCAGATTTTGGCATACTTGTATATACATGTGAGGCACCCAAGTCTAAACATGACATTCATTGATGTTTCATATACACCTTAACTGCAGAGCCAAAAGGTATTTCTTATACAATATTTTTCATAACTGTGTACATGAAACAAAATTTGTGTTCCATCAGAAAGCAAATATGTAGCTGTCCAGGCGTCCATGTGGACAATTTTGAATTTTGGAAAATTTGGGATTCCTGGATAATGGTTGTCCAGCCTGTGCTATAATTTAAAAACTTAATTCTATCTTGATCAAAATACCAGGCTAACATCTCATCAGTGTGTCAGAATAAGAATTATTATACAGTAATTCAGGATGAACAATTTAATGCATAGGCTCTTATTCTGCAGTCATCATCCAATAATTAATCACATCACAACTTTAAAAACGCACAGCATGTTTAGGTGGTATGTGTGTTTTGAATGCTTATTTCTTTGGCTTTTGGAATTAGTGATACCAAAGTCAAAACTGTCTTAATGTTGTGTACACAAATATACTATATATTTTTTTCTGACTTACACTTCCCCAGCGCAAATGTTGCAAGAACAAAAACATCAGATTTAACAATAACTCAAAACTTCCAGTCCGCAAAAAGAGAAATAACAAGTGGCAACAAAATAACATATACCTAGAGAGTGTATCTAAAAGGTTCAAAGAACATTTTCCTTCTAGCAAAAGGAATAAATGCTAACCTAAGAGTTAGAGGGATTAAAAGGAACTTAATTTTTAAGTTTTCTAAGGAAATAGTCTCTTGGGAGAAAGAAATTCCATTAGAGAAAGAGGCATAGATTAAATAACAGGCAATTCAAGGCTGAACTGAAAGGACACTGAGTTCCTTTCAGCAAGAAAAAATGTTATACATGTGAAGTACCATCCTTTTCCTCACTAGGATTTAAAACACACACAATCTTTTACTTTGTGTACTTTCTTTTAACTGGGAAATACTTCTGTGAGGGGATCTAGGAGTCATATTAATCCAATTTAAATCAAGGTCTATTCTTTTATAAATGGGGACTGAGAATAATTAGTTTCATGCACTTTGGAGAAAAAAACTAATAATATTCTCATGTACTACTATATGGCAATAATATGTTATTAGTGCTCCTTTTTACCTGACTCATATTAGGAGAGGTAGAATAAAAACCAGATGCAACTTCCAGCAAAATCATGAGTCAATTTGCGCAGTAAAATCATAAGACTCAAGTGAATCGAAATAGTAACATAGACTGAAAGCCTGTAGGATTGTGCAATAGGTTATCAGAACAGTATAACAAGGGGGCTTAAATTCAGAGCTTAAGCAGCTAAACCTCACATAACAAATCACTGAATCCTGTCTCACAGATGTATTGCGTGAATCATATGAGAGCATGTGTCTTGGCTTGAGTTCCTTGAAGGATAGGAGAGCTATATATATGTAATACAGCAAGACCCCCATATCTGTGGTAAATATGTTCCCACATGGACCATGGTTTCCTGAAATCAGGGATACTATTGAACACTTCATTATATTACCTGACTTTTAATCCAAGCATACCATAAAGTTGTGCTGAAGAACTTGCTAGATCATCTGGTGCAACCCTATTATAACTTCTGGAGGAAGGTTACTATAAAATCACTTGGAGGACCCAACAGATTCCTAATGAAAGCATTTTCCCTTGGGGACAAGTAAGTATGTTCCATGGTTATGGGGATCCTACTGTAAATAACATCAAGACCATAGATGCAGTTATAGAAGGCAGATTCTTGAATAGGCAGTCTTAGTTGTTAGAATCTTTACCACATTGAAACTTAGAATATGAGAGTAATTACTTACAACTATAGTTCTACATCCTTAGTTATAATTATAACAGTTTAAAATGTAACTTTGAATTTGTGTTTTTAGATGTTACAAAAGTACTTGCAATTCATTACGTTTGAAAAATCTGGAAGTTATAACCCACAGACCCATGGTATGAAAGCATACTGTCCTCCTGTGCATTACATAGTTACCTCAATAGCCACTACAGAGCAGGAAGCAGGATTTTCCTCCTGCACCATTTAGTGTAGCTGTAACCACAAAGCAGTAGTGTTGAAAGTCCCAAAAAACACGGTATCCTTAAGTTAATACATAGTTCTTGCATCTTAATTAATGAAAAGGGAAATAATAATAAGTAAATAATTATTTATAATTAAGTACTTCCAAACTCTGTGTTCTTTCACTGCTGATTCCTTCTGAGCAATAAGAATATTTCAAAAGTAAAGTTAAAGTAAACTAGCACCAGTGACAACACTGTTGTGTACCTTCCAAATTATTCCCGACTTAAGGCAGTCTTAAGGAGAACCTATCACTGGGTTTTCTCAGCAAGATTTGTTCTAAGGGAATTTGTTATTGCCTTTCTCAGACTTTGTGTGGCTTGTCCAAAGTAACCCAGTGGATTTCCATGGCCGAGCAGGATTTTTGAATCCTTGTCTTCTACTCTGACCATTTCACCACACTGGTTTTCTTTTAGACTGTCTGTTTGGTGGATAAAATTCCTGTATTTTTTTCTAAGTGAGTAAACCTGAGTATCTTGCTAGGCAGGGAAGGCCATTTTTTGAGGACAGAATGAACAGATAACATATATGATTTGAGGAAATGAAATTCTGAAATGAAAAAAAAACACAATATATAAGGGGATATATGCCTGAGTGGTTATCCAGAGAAGGTCTCTCTATAAGGGAATTTGGTATATCTTGCATAATATAAGATATATCTGATTGTAATCTGAAATGAAATATATTGTGAATATATTATTTTATAAAATAAAGATGGTCAGGGTATATGCTTGGGTTTTTCCCCCTATGATTTCCCTCCTTTAATTCTACTAGAACCATTTATATTGTTCTTAGTTCTCAACAGATAAACAGATCTATCAGCAGTAGAGGATTACAAGGATGAAAGACTTACAGCAGGAAGTTGATTACTCTCCCAGAGAGAAGCGCAAATGAGATTTTAAAGAAGAACACAATAAACACGTTACATTTTTAGTAGTGAATTTAAAAAAAAACACCCCTTTTGCAGCAACCGCAACCTCAGAAATACTATGTACAATAGTTGTTATACTGTGTTAAATGAAACAAGGGCCTGACGTTTCTCCATCTAAAAGAGGGTGGGGAAAACTGGGCCACATGTAAGCCACAGACTTCACTTCTGTGGCCCATAAAATCCTCTTGGGAGACACATGAAGCTAGAACATTACATTTTCTTATATTTCACACATGAAATCCAAGACATATGTGGCACACAGCAACAAAGTATGTTCATGGCAGCAAAAAGACACGAACTAGAAACAAGTGTTAATTTCCTCCTGAACAGTTCATTTCTGCCTGAACCTAGAGGCCACAATGGTGCAATGAGTTAAACCGCTGAACTGCTGAACTTGCTGACTGGAAAGTTGGCAGTTCGAATCCACAGGACAGAGTGAGCTCCCACTGTTAGCCCCAGTTCCTGCCAACCTACCAGTTCAAAAACATGCAAATGTGAGTAGATCAATAGGTACTACCTCAGTGGGAAGGTAAACAGCGTTCCATGCAGTCATGCCAGTCAAATGGCCTAAGAGGTGTCTATGGATAACACAGGCTCTTTGGCTTAGAAATGGAGGTGAGCACTATCCACCAGAGCCAGAGATAAAGGGGAAGCCTTTAGCTTTATCTGTGTATAATTGTTTAGAGGCATTGAATGTTTGCCTTGTGTATGCTGGAATCTGCCCTGAGTCCCCTCAGGGGGATAGAGTGGAATACAAATAAAGTGTTATTGTTTTTGTTATTGTTGAACCTAGCTCTCCCCTCCTCCCTGTTACATGAATTACATTTTCAGCAAATAAATTCTTTTTTCAGCAACTGAAGTTATCTGATGATAAGGGGAAAGTAGAAGGGGAGAGAAACTGGGACATTTTTAAAGGAACTGAAATAGTGATATGACAGAGGATTAATTGGAACTCTTTCTGTCTGTTGGGTGATATGGTATAACCCCATCCCACATTGCTTCCACTTATTATTTACACGTTTGAAATATCTGCACAAGAAGTTTGTGTATTTCAGTAGCAGAATAATTGGAAATCAAAGCAATTTTTCCTTCTACCTATGAACTAGTTGGTAGTTTTGCCACCATTGCTAAATACTTATTCATGGCTAAAATTGTATTTCTGAGGTTGTGGTGTTCATTAGTGGAGACATGCAGAAAAACAGTACACTAATTTGCTGCATCTCTTCAATACATGTTTTCCCATTTATGTATTGAATTACAGTTATAAATTGTGTACAATACAACATTACTAATCTTCGTTGTCTTTTTTTTAACAGCAAAATCTGGAAAGCAACCTCACCAATCTTATCAAGAGAAATACTGAACTGGAAACACTTTTGGCAAAATTAATTCAAACTTGCCAACATGTGGAGGTGAGTATAATCTGGATTTAGAATATTTGATACCTGGATCATTTCTCGATAAACCAGTGCTGCATCTTTAATGATCTTTCCTCACATTTAGACTTTTCAAACAATTCCAAATATTAGGTTCTTGTGGGTTTTTTCGGGCTATAGAGCCATGTTCTAGAGGCATTTCTCCTGACGTTTCGCCTGCATCTATGGCAAGCATCCTCAGAGGTAGAGGTCTGTTGGAATTAGGACAATGGGTTTATATATATCTGTGGAATGGCTGGGGTGGGGCAAGGAGCTCTTCCCTGCTGCAGTTAGGTGTGAATGTTCAGCTGATCACCTTCATTAGCATTTGAAGGACTGCCTGCGCCTGGGAAAATCTGCTGCTGGGAGGTGTTTATCTGTGCCTGGTTTTTTCCTCTCTGTTGTTTAGCTGTTATAATTTTAGAGTTTTTTAATACTGGTAGCCAGATTTTGTTCATTTTCATGGTCTCTTCCTTTCTGTTGAAATTGTCCACATGCTTGTGGATTTCAATGGCTTCTCTGTGTAGTCTGACATGGTGGTTGTTGGTGTGGTCCAGCATTTCTGTGTTCTCAAATAATATGCTGTGTCCAGGCTGGTTCATCAGGTGCTCTGCTATGGCTGACTTCTCTGGTTGAAGGAGTCTGCAGTGCCTTTCATGTTCCTTGATGCGTGTCTGGGCGCTGCGTTTGGTGGTCCCTATGTAGACTTGTCCAAATATTCCTGTGGGGAACTGTGATGAGCTGAATCTAGATTCACTTGGAAATGCTACCAGGTTAATGTTAGGAACATTTCAAACTTAAAATACCCAGACAATTATGTTATAATTTGGGTTACATGAAAAAAGTCATTAAAAGATTTTACTCTGTAGTATACAGGCTTGCTCCACAACACTTCCTTGCTTGGTTTTGATCTTTATGTTCATGGAAAATAATTTACATTTTCTAATACTTAAGATGATGAGATCAGGTTGTTTTTATTATTATTATAGTGGAGAATTCTTAGAAATGTTCATTTCAAGGAAAAGCAAAATTTGTGATTTTATGAATACACTGAATATGAAAAGCAGATTATACGAAATGGAGTATTTTCATTATATACGTTAAACTAGGTGTAAATTCTGAAATGGGGATGCAGGAAAGGGAAGCTGCTGAACTGGAAAATATAGTAGGAATAGCATTACTTGTAATGGACATAGACATAGACCAGATTTTCTCCCCAGAATATCAGGAAGGTAACAGCTTCTGACATAAGCTTCATAGGTTTCACCCTTCAAACTGAAAATGTAGGTACATGTTCTAGAAGAGCAAGAGGTTTTATTAGCTAAATACAAGTGACACACAATGTCTCCCAGACCAATCATAGTTATATCATGTGTGTAACTATAATTTTTTTGATGCCACAACTTCATTGCATCAAATATTTTTGCTGCAATATGTTGCTACACAGAACCAGCCATTTAAGCATTTTTTTTTGCTGTATAATAAAGATTTATGGTTAATTTATGTTTTTATCATATGTGTCCCGACACAAGGATGACTGAAAATATTCACATCAGAAACAATGACATGGCTTCATTAGGCCTATAATATATTGATTTAATCTGAAATATGAGTAAGATTTTTGTCCTGGCACCACAACGTTTGGTTTGTGGACTGGGAAACCATAATTATCATATTTGGAGCAAGTTAAATAATTAAACCATGTGATGAAGTTTTTTTAATATGCCATAGCTTTCTGGTTTTCTGAGAATAAACAATTAACATTTAACAGAAGATGCCCTGGTTAGTTTGATGGCTCATGTTGAGGAGAGAAACAAGAGACTGCAAATTCAGGCACTTGTGTTTTAAGAGGCAGTAATTCCACTTTGGGGTTTTGTCCAAATATTAAGGAACCATCCAGGGTATTTAACCCTGCTCTCCAAATAGGTACAGCACGTTGAATAACTCTGTGGTGAAGGGTAAATTTTTAAATTGTTATCTATTTATAGAATTTATAATTTTGTCTCTGTTTGTTTCTATTGTTGTTGATTGCTGTGTCTATCAGTTTTGGAGGAAGAAGTTGTTGTGGCATTTAATAATAATAATAATAATAATAATAATAATAATAATAATAATAATAATAATAATAATTTTATATACTGCTCTATCTCCCTTAGGGGACTCAGGGCAGTTTCCATACATGCAAAGACATAAAAAAGAATACACAGAGTATTCAAACAAGAAACAAAATTATGAACACAAAGTTCATACAGAATTTAAGCAAGTTCAAGCACTATTCTATAATCTGTAATAAATTAATAAAGGCCGAGATGGTCAAAATAGGCCTAAACCATCTAAGGGGAAAATGCCCAGGGTAGTGCAGAAGAATATCTGACTAGGGAGATGAAGGGAAAAGAAAAGTTGATCCTAGTAGTGACCACAGTGGGGCCTGGGACTACATTCTCAGGGCCTAAATAATGGACTATGAGAGGTACTGGGCAGGACAAGTACTCAGAGAATGACTGAGCAACATAAGTACTCCGAGAATTTAAAAATGTTTGCCAGTCAAATAGGGTACAGTCATCTTCTCTTTCTAATCTGTAAAGAGACAAGGAGGGGCTGCACCATGTTTTTTTTCCTCACAGTTCTTTTTCTTTTGCAAGAAAACTTACCTTCTAATTTTATCTCAGCACCAGCAGTTTCTTCATTGTAAAGATTCAGTTGACATACTGGAAGCATATGTGTTATTTCCCTTTGATCTTAATTTTACAGATTGTTCTCTGTTGCCAAAGGACAACAGCTGCATAGCTCATATATCACTTAATCCCACTCCCCATAAAACCACAGAAATGAAGCTAAACTCCCCCTGCTACTATGAGAAAAGAAATCTATGGCCATTTTTAAAGTGTGATTGAAAAGGAATTTAAAAAGGAAGATTAAAATCATTTAAAAATAAAATGAAAATATTCAATTGATCTGAATGTAAATTTGATTCTAAGAAGTGTCCTCTTTTGATAGTAGCATCTCACCTTGGTCATTATGAATTCATAAATTAAGCAGGCTGATTATTTCTTTGATGACTAATAGAGAATATGAAATATTTCTAAGTAGGCCTAGAAAAGAATTATTCCTGAACCTCGAAGAGCTGAACTAGCCAATGTTGACAACATTGATTTAGACCAATGTTTCTCAACCTGGGGGTCGGGACCCTTATGGGGGGGGGTTCGCGAAGGGGTGTCAGAGGGGGCGCCAAAGACATTAGAAAACAGTATTTTCTGATGGTCGTGGGGATTCCATGTGGGAAGTTTGAGCCAATTCTATCATTGGTGGAGTTGAGAATGTTCTTTGATTGTAATGAACTATAAATCCCAGCAATTACAACTCCCAAAAGTCAAGGCCTGTTTTCCCTAGGCTCCACCAATGTTCACATTTGCGCATATTGAGTATTTGTGGCAAGTTTGGTCCAGATCCACAATTGGGTGAGTCCACAGTGCTCTCTGGATATAGGTGAACTACAATTCCCAAACTCAAGGTCAATACCCACCAAACCCTTCCAGTGTTTTCTGTTGGTCATGGGAGTTCTGTATGGCAAATTAGGTTCAAATCCATCACTGGTGGAGTTCAGAATGCTCTTTGATTATAGGTGAACTATAAATCCCAGCAACTACAACTCCCAAATGACAAAATCAATCCTCCCCAACCCCACTAGCATTTACATATGGGTGCATTGGGTATTTGTGCCCAGTTTGGTCCAGTGAATGAAAATACATCTTGCATATCTGATATTTACATTATGATTTATAACAGTAGTAAAATGACTGTTATGAATTCGCAACAAAAATGTTATAGTTGGGGGTCACCACAACATGAGGGACTGTATTAAGGGGTCATGGTATTAGGAAGGTTGAGAAACACTGATTTATACGAGCCAATGTTTTACTCAGTATACAGAAGCTTTATATGTAATTTTCATGAATATTTTATTAAAAGCATTTAGTCATTATTCTACAGCTTCACAGTACTGCCTTTGACACGAAGAGCCTGGTTTGCATTTCTGGTTACAACCAAGCTTGCCATTCTTATTCAGTGCCACGCAACACATGAGAACTAAGCTCACATTTAACTAAAGCAGTTGATTTTTTTCAATTTATTTTTGTGTTCCCAATGAGGGAAGGTCCACCATTTGGCTTTAAAAAGGGTCAGTAATGGGAGCTGTGAAAGTCATACGTAAAATTATGCATAGTGTGGAGAAAAAGTGTGAGGCATGTTGTAAACATGCTGTTATAATAAATAACAATTCACACCAGCTTCTCGTGTTTTCATTCTTATAAGGAGCAAGTCTTTTGAGTCACCCTTGAAAATACCCCAGAGCAGGAAACAGAATTAGAACACTGGAATATTTTTTTCTACATAGATAAGAGCACATTAAGACGTATACATTCACACAAACTACCTTGATTTAGCAAGACCAGTCCCAATTCATCCTATGCAATAAATACTGTATCTTGCATCTCTCTCCTCCTCCTCTCACTTTCCCCAATTCAGTTGTACAAACTGTTCAAAGTTCAAAAATAGTTTGCATTCAATTAATTCACTAGGAGGAAGAGGAGAGGAGAGGGTGGACTCTTGCCCTTGCTAGTGGGGTTTAGGGAAAAGTGATTCAGTATCCCCTACCCTTAGCATCATGCTGGTGGATGGTAAGATGTGGTTTTTCCTGCTTCTAATGGAAGGAGGCCAATGTAATTCGTTTTCTGGCATCTTGAGCTTAACCAATTAGAGGCCCCCCTTCTTTCCTTTAACTGCATTCATCAACAATCCCACCTCTTTTCAGTTTATGGTCACTGATCACTGGGCAGGAATTTCCCTCTAGTTTCCAGGGTCTTTTCCCCTTATACCCTACACTGTTATAAAGAACTTCCTAGTTGGCTATGTAGTTTGAGGACTGACATTCTCTGATCCCAGCAAAACTATACAGATAGTTGGCCTGGGAGCAAACTTAATTCTTTAAGTTGGGTCTCTCTCAGGAACTACTGTGTCTCACCAAGGGGAAACAAAAAAGCCCAGCTGCTCCTCCCTTTAGATTTTGCCTATCACAAAGAAACATTTCAACAGGTGATTATTAATAAAGTTGCTGTGGTTGCATCTGGGAAGGAATCCCACTGGAGCATTGCAGCACACCCAAATACCTGGGAGTTAGCTTGGACTGTTCTCTGACCCACAAGAAGCAGTACCTGAATATCAAGCAAAAGTGGGTGTTAGCAACAATATCATACAAAAGCTAACTGGCACAACCTGTGGATCACAATTAGATACAGTGAAGACATCTCCCCATGCACTTGCTACTCTGCTGCTGAGTATGCATGCCCAGTGTAGAACACATCTCACCATGCTAAAACAGTGGATGTGGCTCCTAATGAGACATGCCGCATTATCACGGAGTGTCTGTGCCCCAAGATAATGGAGAAATTGCACTGTTTAGCCAGTATTGCACTACCTGACATCCATCATGAAGTAGCAACCAATAGTGAAAGGACCAAGGCAGTGACATCTCTGGCCCATCCCCTGTTTGGATACCAGCCAGCACGCCAACAACTTAAATCAAGAAATAATTTTCTAAGATCTACAGAGACACTTGCTTAAACCCCTCAGCAAGCGAGAGTCCAAAAATGGCAGGCTAAAACTCAGAACCTCAATCAATGGCTGATACCAAACGAGAGACTCCCTCCTGGGCACACAGAAGACTGGGCAACTTTGAAGGCACTGAACAGACTGCGCTCTGGCACCACGAGATGCAGAGCCAACCCTAAGAAATGGGGCTACAAAGTGGAGTCCACAACATGTGAGTGTGGAGAAGAGCAAACCACAGACCACCTATTACAATACAACCTGAGCACTGTCAAATGGACAATGGAGGACCTTGTTATAGCAATACCAGAGACACCCAAGTGGCCAGCTACTGGTCAAAGGATATTTAATAGAATGCAAACTTTGTGGGGTGTTTTGTTTTTGGTGGTTTGTTTGCTTTCTAAATACAACACAACTGTTTGAACTTTGGTGTTGGTGGAAAGTTCTGGGAGTGCTGTGGACTGCCAGAAGATCCAACCAGTTCATACTTCAGGAAATAAGTTCTGGGAAAGTTCTGGGAGTGCTGTGGACTGCCAGAAGATCCAACCAGTTCATACTTCAGGAAATAAAGCCTGACTGCTAATTGGAGGGAAGGATATTAGAGGCAAAGATGAAGTACTTTGGCCACATCATGAGAAGAAAGGAAAGCTTAAAGAAGACAATTATGCTTGGGAAAATGGAAGGAAAAAGGAAGAGGGGTCGACCAAGGGCAAGATGGATGAATGACATCCTTGAAGTGACTGGATTGACCTCAAAGGAGCTGGGAGTGGTGACGGCTGACAGAGAGCTCTGGCGTGGGCTGGTCCATGAGGTCATGAAAGTCGGAAACGACTGAACGAATGAACAATGTAGACAACTGTTTGGTTCACTCCTGATATGATAAATAAATCTGCCCATATTGCAACCCATATCTTGACATATGGTCTTATTATTCCATTGATTGATGAGCAGAGTTCTCTTGCCTCTCCTAATTTGTATGTCCTTCTCCTTAATAACTTAGCCAAGCAAGTTAAGTAGGAATTTGCCTACCTGCAGATGTTTCTAGACTATAGCTGCCAATAGGCAGTTGGCAATGAGAGATGATGGGAGTGGAAGTTCCACACCCCAAAGTGCCTGAAGCAGAAGGATGTATCATTTAAAATGTTGAAGTGAATGGGTTGTTGTAGGTTTTTTCGGGCTGTATGGCCATGGTCTAGAGGCATTCTCTCCTGATGTTTCGCCTGCACTTTGGCAAGCATCCTCAGAGGTAGTGAGGTCTGTTTGAACTAGGCAAAAGGGTTTATATATCTGTGGAATGGCCAGGGTGAGAGAAAGGACTCTTCTCTGCTGGAGCTAGGTGTGAATGTTTCAACTGACCACCATCATTAGCTTACAATGGCCTGACTGTGCCTGGGGCAAAACTTTTGTTGAGAGGTGATTAGATGTCCCTGCCTGCTTCCTCTCTGTTGTTGGGCTGTTGCAATTTTAGAGTTTTTTAATACTGGTAGCCAGATTTTGTTCATTTTCATGGTTTCCTCCTTTCTGTTGAAATTGTCCACATGCTTGTGTATTTCAGTGGCTTCTCTGTGTAGTCTGACATGGTGGTGGTGAGAGTGGTCCAGCATTTCTGTGTTCTCAAATAAAATGCTGTGTCCAGGTTGGTTCATCAGGTGTTCTGCTATGGCTGATTTCTCTGGTTGAAGTAGTCTGCAGTGCCTTTCATGTTTCTTGATTCGTGTTTGGGTGCTGCGTTTGGTGGTCCCTATGTAGACTTGTCCACAGCTGCATGGTACACGGTAGACTCCTGCAGAAGTGAGAGGATCCCTCTTGTCCTTTGCTGAACGTAGTATCTGTTGGATTTTCTTGGTGGGTCTGTAGATAGTTTGTATGTTGTGTTTCCTCATCAGCTTCCCTATGCGATCAGTGGTTCCCTAGATGTTGAAGTGAATCTCTCTTCATCTCTCACCATGGGCTATGTTGCAAGCTGGAGTCCAACTATATCAGAAAGATATAGTTGGCTCACCTTGGCATAGAGTATCGGGGGCATTGTGCATAGACACATATATTACCAAATGCAATTTGTCTGCAAGAAAGGGAAGCAGACAGACTGTACAAGCCAAGCATACTTAACGATCCAAGAGTCAATCCTGTGCTTCAGCTCACGTAGAGACAATATGCTGACTGGGACACTGTATGAGTCAGTCTTTATTTCAACATTAAAGCTGAAACCCATGACTGAGAGCAAACACATAGATTCAAGTGGCCATTCTGATTTATAGAAACACTTAGGGCAGAACTGCACGTTTCAAGGAACAAAAGTTCTTTTCACATGGTCTCCTTCTTGTGTAGTCCCTGAATACTTGGAGAGGGGGAGCGAGACCTGTTTTCCTGGCCCTGTGCCTAGCTTTCTGTAAATTTGGTGCAGTGCCTGAAAGTGGGAATCTACATGTATACTGTTTGGCTCTCCTTAGAGTTCAAAACAAGTTCCTCAATTGCATCGAGTAACTTTGTAGTAGTTGCTTGTAGTACAACTTTTGCCATAGGTTCCTCTGTTTCCCACCACGTCATTCACCACTGCTAGAGGGTAAGATGACATGTAAGGAGCACGATTTGGAATATGTCTACTGTTTGTAGTGTTCTTGCATTTCTAATAACATATAGATCTTTCCTAACGTTTTCCTTGGTTTCAGAAATATATTTGCCATGAGTGTCTGGTGGCCACTTTTAATCAACTTTGTCTCCCCCCACATGCAACTTCCTAAGAGAAATCACATCCCATTATTAATATTATGAATGTAGATGCTGTCCTTATGGTTTTCCAAAAGCATACTAGGAAACTGATAATTATCTACTTTTCTGTCTGTGTGATTGGAAGAGATTATTTTCAAATATTCTAGAGTTTCAGAAAAAAATGTGTATTTCTTAGTCAATAGAATGAAGCTTTTTTCAGTCTTTTGCACAGTGATGTAATCAGAACACAGATGTAGAGAAATCTGGGAATATTAGTGAAAAAGAATGGATGGGGGACATGTTCCTGTAAATGATTTAAATGTTTCCATTTCAACCAGTGTTTTTTAACAAGATTTTTTTTAAAAGAAATGAGTATCCATAACAAATGCCCTATTGAGAATCATCATTAGATTTTACAGAATAAGAAATATGTTTAGTATATTTCATTGACCCAAATGTCATGTTGTTTTCTGCTTATAATGTTGCTCTCTTAACTCAACAATTTAGATACATGTCTTCAGTCTGGACTTAGCGTTCAAGTTGTAAGCCAAAAAGAGATCGTTTATTTTATCTCTCAACTGTATAAACCCATGCAAACAAGGAAATGCAGGTTATCTTGATAAAGGCTGCACTTTGCTTGTGGAAATAAAGCTAAGATGGGCAGAACATCACAGGGGATAGTATTACAATTACACAGTGTGTTAGTATCATTCGGAGGTATCTGGTAGTACCCTTTCTTGTCTTCTGTCCAAATTGAAAAATCCCCAAAGAGGAGTGGAATGTAAGAGAGTGAAACAGAGATGGAAAAGGTTTAGAAAAATAGGATTTCATTACAAATAATGAAAATGCCAATACTTAAAAAATATTTCAACTACTTTAACAAAGAGTTCTTTTACATTTCACAGCTAAGCATGTTTCCCTTCTGTTTTCCATGAAATGGGCTTAGGAAACCTCTTGTTTGTGGTTTAGCAAAAATTAGAACAATGTTGGCAGGATGCTATGCAGTAGACTTTTATTAAACAATAAGAAGGCCTTGCTCATTGTAATAAAAATAATGCATACTGTGTTTTTATTATGTGGCACAGTGCCAACTCCCTTTACTTTTTAATTCACAGACTGACATTTAAGAATTGTTCAGTTTAAACACAGCAAGTTAAGATGCAGAAAGGGATACATGCAGTTAACAAGGTCTTGATCATAATCATGATTATTAATCATGTTAGAGAAGAAATATTGTCTAATAACCCCCTTTTTATTATCTGATCATTACAGTTTAGAATAAGGAGTTCTGAACTTTGCTTTGGAGGTTGTGTGTGGCACACTGTACTGATGAATAAGCGCACTGTAGGAAAAGTTTGTGGTACTTTGTCTACTGCAGTTGTTCCCAACCTGTAGTCCATGAACCACCAATGGTCCGCAAGAACTAAAATATGGTCCGCAGCCTCACTGTTACTACACTGTTGGTCCCAAGTCAAGTGGTCCCTGGTCAAAAAAAGGTTGGAAACCACTGATCTAGTGTGATCAAAATAGTGTGATCAAAATAGTTTGATATGTCATTATCCCTTCAGAACAAAGCAGAACTCATAAAAAAGAAGAAAGTTGTGCTGTTTTAGCACTGATAAGCAGGAAATAATGTCTGAAACCGGGGACACACTGGCAAAACAACATCAAAGTGTGGCACAAGGTATTCATGAGAAGAAGAAAAAAGCTAGAAAATTATGCCACAGTTTGCTTCTGCTTGCGCCTAATGAGAAGGGTGAAATTCTGCTCAAATTCTAGGTTGGTGCTTTGCTCTGTTCTACATTAAGAATTTAGCGGATGTCTCTCAATATTGAAATTGTAGTAGATTGCTCCATGGACCTTTCATGGCTGCTCACTCCTGTCCTAAAGCAACAGCACTGAATTTTAAGGATGCCAGAATATGGGATTTTGGTTTAGCTGCTGGTACATTTTACCAATTCCAGAATATTCATTGTGCACTTATATATGGGTGGCATGGTGATGCGCTCTTAGTACTAAGGTGAAATGCATGCTCAAAAGCATGAACCAAGGTACAGTAGTGAACTTGTTAGGTGTTACCTGCCAAATGGATTATAGGTTACAGATTAACTCCCACAGGTTTCTGATTCATTTAAAATAAAAGTTTTTGCTTTGACATTTGAAGAAATATGGTTGTGCAAGGACAACCTTTGTTATCACAAACTTTTTCTTTTTTTTTCTTTTTCTTTTTGGTTAATCCATCACCCACTCAGAAAAGGAGTTCAGGCACATGGGGTGCTGTAGGAAAGAAAAAGTGAGAGCCTAAGGAAGTTATAGTAAGATCTCGTAATCACAAACAACATATCCACAGTTTCCTTTACTCATACTCATAAGTAACTGTAATATAAAATCAGCTGGCCTTCTAATGACAATCGTATTCTTAATAATATTTTTATAATACAGTAGAGTCTTGCTTATCCAACCTTCACTCATCCAATGTTCTTTATTATCCAATGCAGTCTGCCTCCCGCCCAAATCCACAGCTATTTCAATACATTACAATGTTTTGGTGCTAAATTCAACAATAGAGTAATTACTATGCAACGCTAATGTGTATTGAACTGCTTCTTCTGTAATTTGTTGTAAAACATGATATTTTGATGCTTAATTTATAAAATCATAATGTAATTTGAAATTTAATTGGTTTTTCCTTAATCCCTCTTTATTATCCAACATTTTTGTTTATCCAACGTTCTGCTGGCCTGTTTATGTTGGATAAACGAGACTCTACTGTAGCTACAAATAGGCAGATTTTTCGTTCCACCATCTACTCTGCCCATTTTATTATGAAAAATGAGTAAGCATTTGTCTTTTTTCCTTGCCTTTAATCTTAAGTCTTATTAAGTTTTTTTTAAAAAAAAAATCTATGTCAATATAACCATAGGATATGCCTTGAAGCAAATGGAATTTATACCAATGTAGTGGTAATTAGTGCTCTCTTTACACAACTGCTAAGCCCTTAAGAGGGAATTTGGAACTTTTATCTGCTAAGTTGATAATGAGAGAAAGGGATAACGGAAGTATTTAGCTAGTTATTGCAGTGTGATTAAATACATGGCTTCTCATTAGCTTGAGCGCAAGAAACCATTACATGATTTTCCTAAAATATATTTTCTCATAATCATGACTGTTATGTAGCAGTTATACTATGCCGCAGAAATAGATATTGGTGTCAGTAAGCAAATAAGATATATCATGACTGGATCGAGCCACATTTTTTGATATTTTCTTTGAACACTTTTTTTATGAGATAAAATTGCTTAAGAGTAAATAAAGAATAGGAACAAGCTTTTTAATCTCTTTGCCCCCTGAGCTTCTGCAACTCTATGTAGGTGATTTATGTATTGTAGTATTAATATCCACCTTTCTCCCAGCATGGGACTCAAAGTAGCCTGCAGCAGTTAAAACAAGCATAAACTTTAACACTATGTATGTGTAAGTGCTTTCAAGTTGCCTGGTGATTTATGGCAACCCCAAAGAAAACTTTAAAAAAGCAAGTAAACTATAGAAAAAAATAAAACCAGCTAAAATATAAACCATTAAAAATAACAATAAATGGAAGCCCAACACATTATAAAGGCCTGGTTTTAAAACAGGACATAGAGGACAGTTTAATTTTCAGAATATATTGACATGAATTGCAGTCTAAAAGACCATAAGTACACAAAATTCTGATTTTCCATCATGGAAATTTCACAACAGCAGTTTAACAGGTACTGAAAGGAAAACCACCGGGGGGGCGGGGGGGGGGGGATTGTTAGTTATCTTGTTTAATAAAATACTGATGTTCCATTCTATTTCATATGATTTCAGTTTACCCTTTACTTACATTTCACCCTCTTTTAGTGCTCTAGCTCAATCTTTCAGGTAATAGTTTTACTATGGCATTTTAATCAAACTATGAAGTCAGTGCCTAAATACCCTAAAGGCACCAGATCCTGTCTGATCTTGGAATCTAAACAAGGTCTGCCCTGGTTAGTATTTGGATGGGAGACCACTAGCAAATATCAGATGGTGTAGGCTATGCTTCAGAGGAAGGAACTGGCAAAACCATCTCTTGAATATGTATAAGAAAATCTTATAAAATTCATAGGGTGGCCATAAGTCAATGTGTGACTTGAAGATAAATCCCTACACACTCAGTGGGCATAACATCTCACATTGTTCAAATCAGAAGCAAGATGGATTTAATTTTCAGCAGCAAGCAAATTACACAGCACACATGTGTGAAAATAAATAATTTATTTTTCTTAAGACACACAATATAATACAGTGTAGTGAGAGGGTAGAAATTGTAGAGCATTCAGACATTTCAGTGCATTCACAAACCAAGTAATATCAATTAAAGCTTGGATTCTGGAATAAACTTTTCAGGACTTCAGTATACATTATAGGATAGATTCACTCAAGGAAGTCACAGCCCTGAATCTGCAAGTTCTGAGCAGAACCATTGATGGCAAGGTGATATTGAGGTCTCACATTCATGGGGTCACCATAAGTCGAAGTGGACTTGACAACCGTTAGCAAAAACAATTTTATTTGGTACTGTTACATATGGTAATGTAAGAAATATATGTATACTTGTGCAAGCTACTATTTACTCATTTTAAGGGCCAAATAATAATATCAGGGTGGAATGTTCTTTTTCAGAGACTTTACTGAAGAACATTTTTGTTCATGAAACACAACACAAGTGTTTCCAGGTTTTGAAAATTATAGTAGCTATGCTTTCTATAGGATTCTCAGAGCTGTTGCTCCAAGAAGTCACACTTCTAAACTTCAGCAAGTGATTATTTCTCATTATAACCTGGGTTAACTAACTGATAAACACTGCAACTGTCCAAAGTCATCAATCAGTCAATCCTTTTGCCATTGTAAGAACTCTCTGCTGGTGGAAAAAGAATAGACCAATCCAGGGGTTCCATTCAGGCCTCCCATTGGGAGGGAGTGCCGCAGTTTGGCGCAACAACTGAGAAAACTCTTTCCATACCAACACACCTCTCCTGAAGATCTCTGTAGACTCATAAATAGAGATACAGTGTTCCAAGTAATCTGGACTCAAGTTGGTAGGGCTTTAAAGGCCATAATTAGCACGTGAATCACACTAGTACTTTATCTTATTTGCCCCCCATTTAGCAAAACAGAACACAGGGAAACAGCTGGGAGTCAATATGGCTGTTGAGCACCTGCTGGGATGCAAATATGTTTTGTGGGAAGGGCAACATAAAGTTCATTTTGATAATAGGAACCAATGGTGCTAATGTATTTGGTAAGACTTTCAGGCCTCTGAGTAAATGGCAAATTAATTCACAGACAACAGGTTCAATGCACCTTTGAACAATGTTCACAGATTCAGAGTAACCAATAGCGTTTATCATACATTCTATCCCATCCTAAAATATAAGACACTAAAGCAAAATTTCTGTGTTATCAGTCTTCCTCAGCTTTTCCTTGGAACACCTTTGAACACCCTTTTTCTGGCAGAAAGCAATAAATAAATAAAAGGAAAGCATTAATTGTGTGGTATTTCCTGCAGCCAGGAAATCAGGAGATGCTTACTTCTTGAGAGGAGAGCAATGCCTAATCTTGATAAAATAGTGAAGAGTAGAGACATCACACTGGCAACGAAGACCCGCATAATTAAAGCAATGGTATTCCCTATAGTCACCTACAGATGTGAGAGCTGGATCATAGGGAAGGCTGAGCGAAGGAAGATAGATGCTTTAGAACTGTGGTGTTGGAGGAAAGTTCTGAGAGTGCCTTGGACCGCGAGAAGATCCAACCACTCCATACTTCAGGAAATAAAGCCCAATTGCTCCTTGGAGGGAAGGATATTAGAGACAAAGCTGAAGTACTTTGGCCACATCATGAGGAGACAGGAAAACTTAGAGAAGACCATTATGCTGAGGAAAATGGAAGGAAAAAGGAAGAGGGCCAACCAAGGGCAAGATGTATGGATGGCATCCTTGAAGTGACTGGATTGACTCTGAAGGAGCTGGGGGAGGTGACGGCCGACAGGGAGCTCTGCCGTGGCCTGGTCCATGAGGTCACAGAGACTGAAAGAATGAACAACAACAACATGAAGTGGCAATTCATTCCTTAGTTTACGGAATACAATTTTTTTTTGTCGTGTCAGGAGCAACCTGAGAAACTGCAAGTCGCTCCTGTTGTGAGAGAATTGGCCGTCTGCAAGGACATTGCCCAGGGGACGCCCGGATGATTTGATGTTTTTATCATCCTCATGGGAGGCTTCTCTCATGTCCCCGCATGAGGAGCTGGAGCTGATAGAGGGAGCTCATTCTCCTCTCCCCAGATTCGAACCTGTGCCTGTCGGTCTTCAGTCCTGCCGGCACAGAGCTTTAACCCACTGCGCCACCAATGCAATAACAACAAACTATTTTTTCAAACCAAAACTAACTCTCCAGCTTGCATTAGATCCTGAGTAACTGGATGAACCTTCTAAATGTGCACTTTAAAAGTATCCACCATATCTTTCTATTTTTCTTGTGAAATATTGCATCTCAAAAAATAAAAATCATCCAAGTATGCCTTTGGAATACAATCTGAACTATCTCAACTTATCTCGTCACAAGGGATTTACAAGAAACAACTGCAACTTCTTTTCATTAGAGTGTGCATAGCTCTATGGATTTTTGCATGCTGTCAGTGCGTGAGGCAACAGTTGAAAGAAAGAAGCTTTCATTTGTCAAAAACGATGGGACAAGAATAGCAAAGTCCCTTAGGCATCTCCTCTGCCAAACATGAACTTGAAAGAAAAATGCATGCTTTTGCATTCAAAAAATCTAGGGGAAAAAAAGCTTTAAAGCTTATTGGCCTAGTGTGTGTAGCAGTATTGATTCATTCATTTTTTTAAAAAAAAATCAAGGCATTGACAGAATAATCTCTTTATTAAGAGTCAAAAAGTTATAAAGTAGTTAGCAAACATGCAATACTCCCAAATTTGTTTAGTATTGAACAAGAGTAGTAAACGTAGATCTTCTTCAGAAATATAGAATAAGCAATACTAATTTCAAGATAAAACAAACTTTTCCATATTTTCAGATGTATGTGTGGGGCAATGGCTGTGGTATCCATGTGTGTTGTTGTGTTTCCAACTTAGGGTGACCCAGCAAGCCTATCATAGGGTTTTCTTGGAAAATCTATTCAGAATGGGGTTTGCCTTTGCCTTCCTCTAAGACTGAGAGAATTTGACTCGCCCTACCTCACCCAGTGGCAGGCCCATGGCCAGGATTATGATTCGGGGGGGGGGGGGGGCTGAGTCTGAGTGAGAGAGGATCTACCCTAGCAAACCTTTTGTATCATTATCCCAATACCCCCATGCATATGGGATATTTTGAGCATGGTGATCAGATCATGATATGAATAAACATAACAGTTTAAATAATGTACCAGTAAGGCCTTCTCGCAGACCACCCTGAGAATTTCAGGTGGGGTGAAGCCCCTCAAGCCCCACACCTGGCTACATGCCTGCCCAGTGGTTTTCCTGACTGAGCAAGGATTCAATCCATGATCTCAGGAGTTGTATTCCAGCACTTAAACCACTACAACACACTGACACTTACTGCCCTTCAAAATGATGCTTGAGGCATGTCCTGACCATCCTGTTTATGTGCCTATAACTAGGGAAGGTATTTTCATACTTACCATTATTAATGGTCCAGTTAGTGACTATTTGAGTCAGAGTGGTGGAGCTGCAACCAGGGGTCATTAACCACCATTGCATGATATTGTGTGAGGAGCTACTGGATGCTTTTTTATGCAGCATTGGAAAAATTAGATACCCTGATGTAACCCTTAGCATAGATCATCAAAAAGATCACAATTCATGCCAGATCTGGCCATGGTAGTTCATGCCTTAGTCACATCCCGTTTGGACTACTACAATGCTCTATACGTGGAGCTCCCTTTGAAGATAGTTCGGAAGCATCTACTAGTCCAGAGATTGGCAGTCAGGTTACTAACTGGAGTGCTCTTCAGGGAAAGAACCATTCCCATGTTGCGGCAGCTCCACTGGCTGAAGTTCTGCATCTGGGCTAAATACAGAGTGCTGGTTATTACCTTTAAAACCCTAAACAGTTCAAGTCCAAACTGTTTGACGAACTGCATCTCCCACTATGGACCAACTCGGACACTGTGGTCATTGGAGGAAGCCCTTCTTTTGGTCCCACCTCCATCCCAAGCACGTCTGGTGGGAACAAGAGAAAGGGCCTTCTCTGTGATGCCCCCCACTTCTGGAACTCCCTTCCTAAGGAACTAAAGATGGCCTCCTCCATCTCTGGCTTCAAGAAACAGGTGAAGATGTACCTTTGCTCACTGGCTTATGAGGAGGAGAAATAGATAGTAATACTACCATTATACCTCTGATTAATAGCTGCCATCCATGTCAGTGTCCTGTTTGCCTCATCAGCTCAATATACATCTTGAACAATGATCAATCTTATTTGCCCCTGAGGAACTGGGAAATTGACACTTCTGTTTGATGTTTGATGTTTTGTTTCATGTCTGATATGATAGATTGAGTTTTTCATTTAATTCTAGTTGTTAAGTTATAATTTGCTTTTATATGCTGGGTTGTCAATTTTCATTATTATAGATGTGTTGTTATTATACTCAGGTACTGAATGTTTGCCTTTTATGTTTGAAATCGACCCTGAGACCTACCGGGGAGATAGGGTGGAATAAAAATAAAGTTGTTTATTATTATTATTATTATTATTATTATTATTATTTTAATTCTGTACTTTCTTTAAATGTTATTATTAGTTGCTAGAATCTAATAAATGTTTAAGTGCACCATGAACCAGTAACTCAGGGAAGCTTAAGGGTTTGACTAGGACTCTAGTTTGAATCTTCTCAGCCATAGAAACCCGCTTGGGTGAGTTCCTTAGCCTTAACGGAAAGCAGTGGTAAACTCCCTTTGAACGTATTTTGTGAAAGACACACATAATTGATCCACCTTAAATGAAAAGAACTTGAATTCATACAACATTAACCTCTACTTTTCAGCCAGAGTGCTTGCAATTCATCAGCATGAGCACGTTGCATGCCATTTCCCATAGGTATCTGAAAACCTGTGAAGGCAACATTTCACATATACTTTAATAAAATAAAACATGTGTTCATTTTCTCTTACATGCACTTGTCAGTATCTCAGCCATTCTGATGTCGCGTGTGACTGCTTAGACATATTTTAGTTCCTCAGTGGAAAGGTGTCAAAGTGTTGTCAAACAGTACAGATCTCTGAAGAAAGTGAAAGGTTGCCATGGCTTGGTGGGAAAAGAGAGGTAGAGAGATGATGATGCACAGGTGAGAAAGCCAAGGGCTAACTAAGGTACTGCAAGAGTTGAGACAGAAAAGGAAGTCAGTTCCAGAGTCAAAATTTCACAGGAATTGGAGGAATGGAAGGAAGAAAAAAGACAGCAGTGGAATTGATAGTAGGATTTTAAAACAGCAATAAAGTTACAGTAAAGAGCCTATGAAGTGTGTGATTCAGAAATAGCAAGCTCGTGTGAGCTAAAATCGTAACTTTGAGGGCCCATGGAGCCCTTGTTAATTGACAGTTGCTCCCTCCCAGGGAAAGTTTGTATGCACATAATAGCAAGACACACCAGTCATGGAAATCAGTGGAAGATTTAGCATGTCAACCCTATAACATGTTTTATGGGTGGTGTGTGTGTGTCCTGAGCCCCCAAGTCTTTTTTGGGAGAGAAGTGCAGTTTAGAAATAAAGTATTACTATTATTATTTTATTGACACAATAACACAGTATGTCACAGCAAACGAGATAAATATGCTGGATTTCATATCACAAAATCACAAGTCAAACACTTCCCAAGCATCTAGAAATGTGTGGTGTATTTTTGAATGTTGTGTGTGTCTTTTGAATGACAGAGCATCTATAAGCAGAATTGACTCCCCTGTAGCCTCTCTCCCTATGCCTTATCTTTGGATAGCACTCCAATGCTATATGGAGGGGGACACAAAGGAGGGAAGGTGAAACAAGAAGTTCATCTATGTAAACATTATATTTCATTGGATATTTTGGTCTTTATTTTATCAAGTATGTGACAAATTTATTTTCTGAGAGAAATGCATGACTCGTTTGCATTGTGACTTTAGTATATAAATTAAAGCATTGACAGCATGATTAGACAGATGACAGATCTCCTGTGCTTTTTAGGTGAATGCATCCCGGCAAGAAACCAAGCTGATGGAGGAATGTGACCTGCTTATTGAAATTATCCAGCAAAGACGCCAGATTATTGGGACCAAAATCAAGGAAGGGAAGGTAGGTATTTTATGTTGGAAGTCCTCAGAGCCACATATCGTTTTACTAAATGGTTTATACTCCATAAATTCTCTGGCTTTGTGCTCTAGTGTGCTGTAAAATGCACACAAGTCCTTGAAGCATCCTTGAAAGATGCTACATTTAGGAGAGGGAAATACTGAGTGCTGTCACTATTCATTAAGAAAACATTCAGTCTTGATTTGAAATTGACTACAGTCTCTAGTACTGATACACCATTCTATTTTTATTTTTCTAGTTAGTGGTGAATTTTTTTTCACAAAAAAAATAAGACAAATGATACTTCAAGGGGGCAGGAGAGTAGTAGAGCTTTATTATTGTGGGGAGTTTGGATGAGTTGAATACTCACCCAAACTCCAAACAATAATAAAGCTCTACTACTACAAATGTTGACATCAGTGTTGCCATAAATCAGAAAAAACTAGATGGCACAAAAGAATAAAAATAAAGGTTTTATTGTGAGCTAAGTTCTGAGGGAATTTTCCTGTAGCAACAATGATTGACTGTATCTAAGAACTGTTCACTTGAATACAGTAATCTGCATCAATATTTTATTCAGTAGCTACTTCAATAATTCATTAAAGATATTTATACAAGGTAGATTTCTGGACACGGGGTATAATAAAAAGAGGGGGAAATTAATGGGAAAACACTGAGAGGTGGAGGAGAGAAGTCAACGCTGCAACATGTTAAAGGATGTGATGAAAGAATTCAAAAGCTGTATTGTAAAAAAAAGGTTTCAGTTTGAGTACAATTTCTTAATAACTATAGTACAGCTGTTTCCGATGTCAGCCTGCTGTGTGAAGTAAATCTCAGGTACTCATTCAAGCTTTAAATTGGTTATCTAGCTAACTGTGAAATCAGTTTGACCATTATTCTTGTTGCTTTTTAGTGCTAGCCATTCAATCTTTAACTGCTAAAGTAGCTTGAAGAAGTCAAACATAAACTCTCCTTGTGTGGGAAAAGCTTAGACAAGAAATAAAGTCAGGGCAGGTTTTAATGGTTCACTTAGTTGTCAAGGTATTCAAATTAACTTAAAATAAAAATACTTGTAGGCAAGGGGTTGACTTGAATATGTTTGGATTCCACTGTTATCCAGGTTGTTGTTTGACAGTCCCTAAACTTCTTTTGGCACTTAACAAAATACATGTTGGGACAAAGTTTTTAAAGTATTTTAACTTCATGCTTGTTTGTTGGTTGGTTGGTTTATTTGTACATTATTCTATAGGTTTTGTATTAATTGGTCTAAATAAAAAATAATTAAAGAACCCAAAAAACCAAAATACGTCTCCCACCAGAAGTTCATATCACAACCTTCTGTATAATTTCCTAGGTTATATGGTATGCAGTGGGAACTCATTCTTCCACCCAAGTTCATGGCAAACTTTTCATTGAATCAGAAGGCCTTCTTTCTTCCAAACTTTGCAGTAAAGGAATTGGATTTTTTTTAATTAATAGAGGTTATTCTTTATCCTATTGAGCCAATGTGAGACAGTCCTTTCTCAAGCAAGGTGTGTACTTAGTCTTTAAAACTCTTTTTTATGTTGACCAAAGAAGTGTAGCACGTCATACTTTAAGCACATGTTCCACCATTGGAATGTGTACTTTGACTGTATGATTAATTATTGCTGTTCTGTAGCAGTTCTCAGTTTTAGCCCATCATATGTTGGTTTCTCCATTTTCTCAAACTAAAGTATAGTTGAAGTGTCTTATTCTGATAATGTACTAAAAGGAGTAAAAGTGATGTCATTGTAACACAAAACAGTGCTCACTGTGTCTTCAGTGTTAAAAACTCACATTTCCAGTTGAAACCTGCAGAAGATTTCCTATGTAACGCCAGTGAAGTTTTGTTATCTTAAGTTTAGTTATATGCTGCCAAAGTTAACAGAAGAGCTAGGCTTAATCAAAGGAAATAGTGATACTCATCTATCCCAGTATGCTGCTCCCACAATAGTCAACTAAATGTGGAATTAAATCCCATAGAGCATAATTTGAAGAAAAATGTAACTTGCTTTATGGGGTTACTGCAGACTTCCCAGTATTCTGTGAAGGCAATTTTCTACATTCATGAGAATTATATTAAATGAAGGGAAAGTGGTACTTTATTTTCATGTTGGTTTTTAGGAACTTCTATCATGTAAATGCAAAGAGCATTTTAAATACAGTAGACTCTCAGTTAACCAGAACTCAAGCAACCAGCAAAAAAGAAATAATGCTTTAAACAAGCTATTTTTATAATATAGTAAAATAGTAAAACTGTGTTACATTAAGTTTGTCTTTGTCTTACTTTACTTTTAATTACTGCATTTCAACATTGATATTAAGTCAATACAAAGTATATGGAATAGTATAGAGTCTAATGTTAGCTAGGTATATTTTTGATAGTAAATCTTAGCAACCAGTAGTTGCATTTGTCCAGATCTACTAATCCCTATAGGTGCCAGTTAACTGAGATTTGGACAGAAATAAAAAACACGTGATTATAACCATAAATAACCCTGTGTAAATGTCCCTTTAAAATACCATAAAATATAAATGTACTGTTAGTAGATAAGGATGCCATTAAATGCCTTGGATCCTGCAAGATTTCTCAGAGATCTTTCATTTTGCATTGCAAGCCATTTCAAATATTTTATTGTTAACTTATTAATTTATTCTTATGTATTTATTGCATTTGCTTTACAGATGATTGCATAGGAAATCTGTAGACCAGTAAGTGTCTCAGAGCCACAGAGCCCTGGTGCACACCAAAGTCTTGCTTTCACACACTCTTGTGGGAGTTTGTTGTCTGCCTGCCTTGGTTTGGAAATAGCTTCAGAGTGCATTAAATGGTCTGGGTAGATATGGCATTGGTCTGGGGTGAAATCACCATAGGATACTTTCACTATGTGGATGATTATATTGCAAGCCCTGGAACTGGTTCAGAGCCTGCATGGTGCTTACATGCACTGCAGATTCTATCCTCGACCAGTTCCAGGATTCACAATATCTGTGCCTTGACAGCCATGGAAAATACAGTAGTTTGTTCAGCTTCCTGCACCAGAATGTGGTTTACACACAAAAAGGGCAAACATTAAATGCCGCAAATAAATACAAACACATCAAAAGTAAATACAAAAAGCATTCTTTAGTGGTATGCATCATATAAACCTTGTGCACTGAAGCCCACTTACTGGTCAGTGTCCATGTGCCCAAGGAGTTACATTCCTCTGCTCTTCACAATAAAATAAAATCACTTCGAACTCAAACTTTTAAAGGCAATTCAAAAGAAATATACTAACTCCTTACTGTTATGGCCTTGAGCTCAAGAACTACAGTTCATACTTTATCTGCTAGCAGACCCATGACATGAATGTTTATTACTCAATAAATGTACGGTGTTAGTTTTCCTGTAAATTCCAGGCTTGCTGCCAATCACCATATTATCAATTTCCAGCTTTAAAAAAAGGTAATTAGAGCTTAATGTCTTTCTTAGTGTACATAGTTATTAGACTTCTTTTTCCTCTTCCATTTGTGTTATGCAGCTGTGTTGAAGCTCAGGACACTTTGTTGAAGGGAGTTTTCTTTTAATTAGGGACTTTAAGAGCATCTTAATATTTGTTCTAAATAACCAGATTTTGAATTGGAGCTTTTTATTTGAGAATATCTCCCATTAAAGTTCCCTGAGAATTTATAAGTGGCTTCCCCTGGAGTTACTATATACACATTTATCAGTATTCCACAGATGTGCATTACGTGGGTTTCTATTTAACTGAATTCATTCCAACTGGAAAAATTTGGATCTCTGAGGGTTAACTTTTATTTTATTGTCAGTCAATAGGAATTACTGCTTTTAGTCAGGTTTTGGTTCAGACCATTTTTTTCTGTAAACAAGTCCAAAAAAATTACAGCAAAATGTAACACACCTGGTAAGCTGCTTTGAAGACAACAATTTGGGGGAAATGGCAATCACAATAGTCTTTTGTTCACTGAGAAACAGAGACTGACAGGAAGTGACATTTCCACTATCAGAATATTTACCAGCTGTGCTTGTTTTTGGTGTCTCCAGTGAGGAAAATAAAGCTTTCACTTGGAACAATATAGCTCAGGCTGAAACAGGTGTGATAAACAGGGTTTTTACTTCTCAGTTAAACTACTCACATTAGCACTTTGTTTGCATGATCACAATGAAGAAGTGCAAATATAAAAGCATGTTTTTGAACTCATAGACTGAAATGTTTTCTTCTGCTTCTGTTTTCCACCCTCCATCATTGTACCCCTCCAGGTGGTAAGACTGAGAAAACTGGCCCAGCAGATAGCTAATTGCAAGCAGTGCATTGAGCGCTCCACCTCTTTGATCTCCCAAGCTGAGCAATCTCTGAAGGAAAATGATCATGCTCGTTTCCTACAGTCTGCTAAAAATATAACAGAAAGGTAATGCCATAAAAAGATCAGAAGAACCACATTGGACCGGGCTATCTATTCAGCCATTCCATTTCTGATAGGGCTACCATAATGCATCCAGAGACCTCTAGTGCTGAGCCTATGGGCACTTATCTTCCCATTGGAAAAGCTTGAAAACATTCTGGTTGAACATTTGTTCTCTGCGCAGCCAATGATTTCGGTGTTGGGGCGTGATGAATCAACACCTTAGATAGCATCTATAAATGGATAATTAGGAAATTAGACTATAAATGTCGAGATTGGATCTTTGGAAACCACATGCATGTGTGCCTTATTTAAAAAAGTACTCTTAATTTTGGGAAAGAACTATCAACATACTTTTGGATGGTATTTTCCAGCATTAACCAAAACAAATTTTGAATTCATGGAAATGCATTTAGGTGAAGATTAAATGTCATAAAATGCAGGCTGTGGTAACTACTGGAAAGTTTCAAACTTGACACTTGTATTTCAGATGTACAGTTATACCTTCTGCTTTGGGAATGTGAAGCATGGAAGAAATTGTAACTTTTTGCCTACTAGATGTCATGAATGACAGGGAAACACAGTGATTGAAAGTGTGTAGCTACTTCTAAATTAAGATGCTTTGGATATTGGCTTTTTTTTCTCAGTCCCTGGGTGAATGCAAATCAAAACACATGAACCCACTTACAATTCTGATATTTACTTATCATCTCTTTGAGATCCCGGGTTGAAAATGTTGTAGCTTCATAAACTTTTGTGCAAATCTGCTGCTAACTTAAAAATAAAAGCCATAAACCAAAACAAAAAAGATGGAATTCTACCACCACCACCCTGGACTCCAGTTAAGATTTCCTAATGCCATCATCTTCACCAAACAGATTGCATAGTTAAAATGGTGTGACTTATCAACTGGAGAAGAGTTCTATGCTTCTTCAGAAACAGTTATGTGAAGCAACACCTGGAAATGTGAACTAGTTAACAGAGCAGTTAAAGAAAAATGCAGAAAAACCATCTGTTAACACCTTTCTGCAATAATTAAAACAACAGTGTTATTTCTTTGTTTTCACACTTTCCATTTTTTGTTTAATGTTGAGATAATTCAGAGCCCTGATTATGGAAGAATAAATGATTCATTTAGTGAGATATAGCAAAAATAACAACAGCAACTGCTTGTTATGTTGACCAGACACACCAAACATTGCTCACATTGTTAACCCTAGCCCTGAAGGCTGCAAAGTGAGGCAGGTGACTTAGTTGGTAGGTGCTGGGAATAGAACAGTACTTTCATTGCACCATCTGCTCAACACCCCTAAAGCTAAATTGCCAACTGCGATCAGTATTAGCTAGATGCCCCATACTACTGAGACAATAAGTACATTCTGGGGGCTTGTCTATACTAGCTCTATAACTCACATCAGGCCAGAAATCATTCCTGTGATCCACACAATGCCCAGGGACTTTTTACATGGCAAGAAAGTGGTTAATCAAGTTTTACCCCACATTAGGAAAAGTTGTGAAATGCAAAACTATGGAGCAGCTCCTGTCCAGCAGGGCCAAATGGTTTCAGCTGAGCTGAATAGTTTGGACTCCATCTTGCCACCAAAGTGGGAGACACAGTCAGTATAGCTGCCCCTGAGGCTGATCTGCAATATTGCTTCTCCAGACCAGCCCCAGATTAGGTAGCTCATGTAGATGAGCCTGGGTTTCAGCCTGAACTTTAAAAGAGCTACTCAAGGTGGCTGGGCTGAGCACCTTGGAAAACACCTCTAGATCACTGTTTCTTAAACTGTGGGTCCCGACCCCAAATGGGAGCCCCTTAGCTCAATGTTGGGGTCCCAAAAATTTGGCAACAGTAAAAAATTTCTGAACATCACTTAGTGGTTGTTTTAAACATTTCTCTTGTACATTGTTTACAGTAGACTCTGCAAAAGATGAAATGCCAGCAAATTCTTTATCATTTAGGTCTAAATTGCATTGATTTGTTGGCTCTTCTGTAGTTGAAACTAATGGTGGAAATTCTGCTGGTTAGCCACATGTAGTCAAAGTAGATAATCCTGGGCTGAATGGATAGTCCTAGATTAGGCAACCTTGTGTGTTCCATCAGACTTAGAAGGGTGGAAATTAGTGTATTGCAAGCTCATCACACTCAAACTAATTCCTAGGATGCAACCTAAAATCATGTTATATCCTCTTCCTTCCATTGCAGAGTTGCCATGGCAACTGCATCTTCTCAAGTTTTAATTCCAGAAATTAATCTCAATGACACTTTTGATACCTTTGCACTGGATTTTACCAGGGAAAAGAAACTATTGGAATGCCTTGATTATCTCACAGGTAAGATAGTAGATTCCCTTCCTCTCCCCCATCCCTATTTCTCTTTCAGACATATATACACAGACACTATTGGGATCTTCATCCAATTGGACGAAGAAGTTACCATTAATTACCTTAATTCGTTTTCTGATCACAATGAAAAATTCATTGTAATGTGTAATGTTCCATGTCAACAGGAATTTTATGAGTATTGTAGTTTGTAGGTACACAAGACCCAAACATCTAGAAACTAGATGGGATATTTACTCTGAGTAGTTGCCAGCCTTCCTTGTTTCTGAAAAATGTAACCAACTCAAATGCAAAATGGAACCAACCCAGATGCAAAGTATAATCCAGAGAATCTAGCAAGAAGAAAATGTTTTTAAATTGTTCATTCTCATGTGAGAATGAAATAAGCCAAATTTAGATGTTCAAATACTCAAATAATTTTAAATAATGGCTTTTTTTCTAAACTAAAAAGGATTTTTAAAAAATCCCTTGTCTAGGAAATTGGGAATCTCTCCTCATAAAACTTCATAAATACAGTGCATGTTGTCATTGCACTTTGATTTATTCAAAGAGTTGCTAGTTGTAGAGAGTTAGGATTTTTGAAAAAAGATACTTCTGTTAGTAGAAATGCTCATTTGCCAGCTGAGCTCTGTTTGGACAGCTGATCTCAGAGATTTGCCAGCAGAGCCATCTGCCACTGGAACTGAGTTGCTGGCTATGCTCTGCCAGCAGAGGAGGCAAGTGAACTGACTGAATTATCCCACAGCCTGATGTGCGTCCACACTACTTAGGCCAGGTGAGAACAGCACTAAAGTGAAAGTAAACACTAAATAATTTGTATCAGACAGGGCTCTGCCACACTGAGGGAAACCGGATGAAAGCTTCCCTCTCCCAGCTGCCCTGGTGCAGCAACACTCTGCCTGGTGTCACCAGGAAGCAAGTAAATGCATGCTCTGGCTAGGGATCGCTACTACATGAGGGACGGGGATGGGAGAATGGACTTCCATCGCATGTCCTCAGGGGGATGCACATGGCAGACACAATAGTTGTAGCCCAACTATCTTGACAGCCCCTAACTTGGGAAACAACCCAAATCCTGTCCTAGGACTTATTTTAACCTGTCGCAAGACCTAGTTAAGGTGACTATGCTCCAGATTAACTTGGAGCAGCCCCATCTGGCATTTGTTTGCTGTAGGGCTGATCCAAACCTACACCAACTTAAGTACTCAGTATAGGTGTGTCCCTGGTAGGATATTAAATTTTTTTAAAAAAATTATTATTGATTGATACAAATTAATTTAATCAGACTTGTGAACATTGCCTGTTTTCCTTTTATCAGTATCTGTCTTTATTTCATTCCGTTTCCAATGCTATGCACATAGACTTTAGATACGCAAAGGGTTGCAATGTTTGTATTTTGGAAACACTGGTCACAATCTAAAACTGGAGAGTGCTGTTGATACCAGTGGGAGAAAAAAGCATTAAATTTTTTTCTTGAAATTTGAAATATTTTAAATTTTAAAGTGATGAGCATGGATGAAATCAGATCCACATAGCATTCAAAGATAAATTCTTCATCTAAAACATCTGAAGATACTTGCAATCAGTAGGAGAAACATTTAGTTAGACAATTTGACAAGATCACATTTAGCTAACTAGAAAATTAACATATAATATCCTTTACAGGCTTGCAGTCAGATTCCAATGCTTTAAACAAGCAAAATGCTTCAATTACACAAAAATCATCAACCCCTTCTTTAGTGAAAATACTGGGTCTTCTTCTTACTTTCAGTAGATATCTGTTCACATATGCCAGAAATATAAACATTTTCACAGTTTATGGAAAAGCACATTTGACCGAGTTTAGTTTAAGAGTGTAGCAAGCAGGAGATTGCAACAAATGAATGAATGGAAGGCGATGGAACCATGTGACAGATGTTAACAGCTTCTTTTAATTCTTTACAGCTCCAAATCCCCCAACTATCAGAGAAGAGCTTTGTACCGCTTCATATGACACAATCACTGTTCACTGGACTTCAGATGATGAATTCAGTGTGGTCTCCTATGAGCTGCAGTATACCATCTTCACTGGACAAGCCAATGTAGTTAGTACGTATCAGTCATTTTGCATCTAGCTATGTTTCATGTTGATTTTCAAATAACAAATCAAAAGCAAGTAAAATTCTTGCATTTAGATTTTGAGGCCATGATAACAAGGTGCCTAAAGTGATATCTAATAGATATGTGTTAGGGCTCAGAAGTGTTTTTTAAAGTAATATATTACTCTTGGTTTTCCGCTTTGTCCAGAGTAATGTGTTGGACTTTACTGTCTTTTAAAATTAACACAGTAGCAACATTTATTCACATCAATACCAGAAAAGACCAAATGTCCCTCAATATTAACCCCAAACAGCAATTTAGAGGTGGCGAGTGGATATTTCTAAGAAAAACAATGACATTACTATTTATTATACTAGTTTATAAAAAATATCATTATGTTCTCATTACCCTTCCTCCAATAGTGTGCTGTAGGTGACATTATTATTTGTGTCTTACACACTAATTTATTTGCTTGTCAAGCTACTCACAAGATTACATATTCATACTATCATAGGTATTACTTCTGTCTCATAGGAAGGATTTCCAGTATGCGCTCAGATCATGGGGAAAGGATGTAATTCCTTCCAAAGTTATTACAAATTGAAGTGTAACAGTAGCTGTCATATGACACTTTAAAACACTAACAAGTTGTGGCAGAGGTTATCATGGGATGTGTTATTGAAAATGTCAGATGCAAGTAATGTTAGCATTGGTTGGGGTGTATGTATAGCTCCTTGCATGAATGTGCATTGTTTGTATACCATACACACACAAACTCACATGAACATAAAAGGATATAAAGAATGGGAAGAATCTTGTTGCAGAGTGAGCTGGAGACACAAATGTAATGCATGCATGACACAGGTGTGTCATGTTACAGTGAGTACTGTGATGTGAAAATTAGATCAACCAAAGGTATAAAAAGGACAGTCAGACGAGAAGTTGTGGGAATTATAAAGGGTTTTCAATGGGTGTGGGGAGCTGCAGTTTCAGTGACAGAATAGATTGCACCATATTTCAGTTGCTAGCAGTGAGCAATGTTCATTGCAACTCGTCTTCACGTCTTTTCCTTTCTGGATTTAAGGATGCAGAGGGCTTCTCTGACTGAATGTTGACTTGCTTAACAAAATACTAGGATCAGTTTCAAAATCTTAAGAACTTATCTGTAACATTTTAAAAGACTTTCAGCACATTATTTGCCACAAATGCATCCAGTACAGTGCCATACATCTACTGCTCTATTAACACCACTTCAGAGGAATAAAACAAATTAGCTTATTCAGTTTGACCTTGTTTCTATAATTACAGTCTTTGCACATGGAGTTGTTTATTTTATCATGGATCACGTTCAACTTGCTCGTTCTTACACATCACCATTCTGTATCAATCAAATATCATTATGTCAGTGATGAAGCAATACAGTCATTATTAGCTTAAATTATTTAATTATTGCTTTTCCACAGTGCTCTTTAGTGATGACAGAGCATTACTTACTGCTGAAGGTGAAAAGGCTCGGGTGCTTCCTTCTTCTAGCAATTTGCATATATAATTTTGACATTGTATAACCTTTTTTCTTAATCAATTTACTTGTCATGAAATCAAGAGAAGTACTCGTGCTGTGCTGTACTGTACTATGAGGATAGTTTCATAGTACATTCACTATTCATTATTTTGATCATGATGATCATGTTTTATGCTTGCTTGTTTTGTTTTGTTTTGTTTTGTGCACATGTAGGTATGCTACATTACATAATTTTATACTTTTTATTTCATGTACCTCCTTCAGCATTGTTAATTGTAAGATTAAACAAAAGTGTAGTATAGTGGTATAAGGGCTAGGACTAGGAGTCTTGGAAATCTAGTGCGAATTTCTTCTCAACCAGGAAAACTCACTTGGGCAAGTGATACTCTCCCAACCTCAGAGGGAGACAAGGGCAAACACCTTTTGAAAAACTTCTGTAAAGAAAACTCCATGCTAGGATCATTGTGTATGGAGTTTCAAAGCAGGAAAAGTAGATGGAAAAGGCAAAAGAATGTTTTACCCCAAGGCAGTGTTCTTGCATCGACCTTGTTTAACATCTTTGCTAATGATCAGCCACAGCCACCACTCACAAAGAGCTTTATATATGTTGATGACCTTGTCCTAACAACACAAGCAAAAAAACTTTGAAACAGTCGATATCCAATTACTAATGCCTTGAAAGATCTCTCCAGCAACTACAAAGATAACCACCTGAAGCCTAATTCTGCCAAGACACAAGTGTGTGCTTTTCACCTACGGAACCATGAAGCCAATGGGAAATTGAAAGTTACCTGAGAAGGTCAAGAACTTGAACATTGTTTCCATCCTAAATATCTCAGTGTCACCTTAGATAGAACATTACTAATATATAGGAAGCACTGCATGAAAACCAAGCACAAAGCACTTGCATGCAATAACATCCTGTGGAAACTTACTGGCAGCACGTGGGGTGCAGACCCAAAATTAATAAGAACATCGGCCCTAGACTTGTCTTACTCAACTGCCGAGTATACCTGCCCTGTTTGGCACAAGTCTGCCCATGCAAAGAAGGTGAACATAGTATTGAATAAAACATGCAGAATAATCACGAAATTCTTAAACATACACCTGTTGATAAACTCTACAAGCTAACTAGCATTGCCCCACCCCCACCTGATGTGAGATGGGAAGTTGCTCCTTACTGGTAGAGAAATAATGGAATTCTGAGATTTTTTGTTTTGTTCAAGGAGAGACATTTACATTTTTCTGCCGAAGAGCTCTTGTGCCTCACAGAAATACAAATCCAAGGGTTCCACAGTGTGATTTTCCATCTGTTAAAACAGAATCTGACTTACAAGGCATGTTCACTCAAAGATTGAGCATGTTAAAGAACAGAGGCAGTTGGCAAATGAATTCCAGGCCAGTTCCATAATTGAGACATTCAGGTGAGCAGCCAGAAAAGGTTGACTCTATGTTCCATGATCCTCCTTTTAAATGACAGGAGCACCTCTTTATTCTCTGAATTGAGTTTCATTTTGATCATTAAAGAAACAGCCGAGTAAAGAAAGAACTTTATTTTCATCATATGGTAATTAAATGCCCATGGCCTAAATCCAAAGCAACATTAGCAAAGAAAAACAGTGGACTAACCAATTTCCATTCTTTCTCCAGTAGTACAAGTAATTTTTATGTTTCCTAAGCATGCTTGTTCCTTGTACACCAGTTGTATTACTAGTTGTAGAACGGGAAGCAATGTTAGACTCCCCCCTTGA
Source organism: Anolis sagrei (assembly GCF_037176765.1). NCBI lineage: Eukaryota > Metazoa > Chordata > Lepidosauria > Squamata > Anolidae > Anolis > Anolis sagrei. The sequence goes on from NC_090023.1 coordinate 93,234,475, forward strand.
ATATAGTCCAAACCTGTGGTACATCTTCACAAGCATATCATCATTAGCACTGGTGGAATGATACCACTGAATGTACCCAGTGTTATTATTAGTTTTTTTTTTCTTATTTGCATAGGAATGTCTGTTGCATAGGAAACTCTCTTGGTACTGGCAAAAGCATTTGCATGGTCTAGAGGGTATCTCTTAAAATTCTTATATTTAAATTATTTAATATTCTTTTAATTATTATAAGATAAAATTGTGTTGTTGTTTTTTAAAGTATAGATTTTTGTGTATTATGATTTAGCTTGAGATCAAGAATTCCATTCCCCATGTGCTCTAGTTTAAGTACCATGTATTCTTTTGGATAAATCTTAACTTCAAATTTAAGGGTAAGCCTGATTAGTAGAAACTACAATAACTATTCAGCAATTTTTTTTTTGTTGAGAAACTGAGGAACATAAATAAATATAGGGCCCTGATATGATTTGAGAATCTTACTACATTGAAAGTATGTCTTCAAAAGTTTCCCAATATTTTCAGAGAATTCTTAAATTATATCATAAATGTTTGAATGTTTAAATGAATTAACAGGGTCGGGGAAGGCACATTCACAGAAATCTTTCATAGATGCCTCCACTTCATAGTCAGCCTAGATGTGAAGAGTCTTAAAAGAGCAGAATAAAGGAATTAAATCAAGAGAGATAAAGTGGAAAAGGCATGAGTCTCTTTGATTAATCACTAATGAGCAGTGATAATAAAACGGTGCTTCATTCCCTCTGACCCATTTTCACGCATAGCATTATGCTGACAGAAGGCATACTGCGGGGGTAAAGACACTACGTCAGCTGCAAAGCGCGGAAGGGAAGCTTTAGAACAAAGCCTTGGCATTGTGAGAAATGCAGCAGAAGATGTTATTCCAGACTCCATGAAATGAAGTCAGCACAAAACCATCCTGTCTTAATGGTGTGTGAGGTGGCAAACTTTAATTGTATGCCGATTTGGAGAAGCTAGTAGTTTTTCATAAGGCATGACACAGTATGAAGTACTCAGAATGTGGCATTATTTTTATGCATAGGTGTATTAAGGCAAGAGACTGATCAATTATAGTTTCATGATTCATTCATAAAAGATCCAGTTAAGAGGCCAGGCCCCTAAAATGCTGTATGTGAATGGGACACACTTACCCACTTGCACAGAGTCAGAGGGCAAGTTTGCCAGTTGATCTTACTAGCCACATCCTTTTACACCCTAGATAATTTAGAGTGATGTTTCTGTTGTTCACCCATTTCTCAAACACTTCTAAGAAAACTTGTTTTTTAAAAAAACTGGTTCATTTTTGTTTTATTTTCAAACTTATCACATGCCATGTAAGAACCAGAGAGAGAGAGAGAGAAATTGTAAAGGGACCTTTCCAATATGCATGCTTATTGCAGATATTGTTGTTCTGATTGAAACAAGTTAGAATTTTTCTTTTTTTTCCCCAAATAAACAAATTGTTATTTTGTGCCTTCAAGTCTTTGTATGAAGAAGATTGTTTTTTCAATGATGATAAAGGAGTCACTTTAATCAAACCTGGGTTAGTGGACCAATTAGCAGCACCTTTGTTAAGTGAGAATAGAGAGATAGACTCTGCTTCATCACAATCATCTCTTACCTCTGCTATTACACAAACAGTCTTTATGGTACTTGTTCTGTCTAATGTGGTGAGATCTATGAATTTTTGATTCAGCCAGAGGCGGCCCTAGGTAATTTTCAATGGTAAGCAAACAGTATTTTGATGCCCCCCTCCCAACCAATATATTTTCTGTTCGTCGTGGGAGTTCTGTGTGCCATATTTGGTTCAATTCCATCATTGGTGGAGTTCAGAATGCTCTTTGATTGTAGGTGAACTATACATCCCAGTAACTACAACTTGCATATGTCAAGGTCTATTTTCCCCCAAGAGTGCCTCAAGAGTGCTCCTGGGCAAAATCAACTATACTGCAAATGCTTACTTTGCATAATGGGTTGAGCCGTCCCTGGATTCAGCCGATGTTCAACATTTGTGGGTGACTTTTAAACCAGGGTAGGCAGAGTATTCAGAGCAGAGACTTGGCATATCTGGGCCCATGTAGAGACCATTCTAAGGCACTGAAAGCTTATCTATGCCTAAAATCAAAACTGTTTAATACTCCTGGGCTTTGTACAACGACAATGCTACTTTTACTTTTGGAATTTTATCCTTATAATTTTACAGTTATTGAACTTATTAAAAAGCAGAAAAAATATGTCCAGGAAATAACTCTCATATTGAATTGATAAAATAGTAAAACAGTGAAGTAGTAAAAAAAAGTTGTTTTTTTTTTAAAAAAAATTACCAACTCCCTCCCCCCAAAAATAATAATAAATGTTTATTTAATGAAATAAAGTATGATAAAATAAAAATAATAAAAATAGTGAAATAGTAAATAGTGTAAGTAGTAAAAATTATACCATTATAAAATTATCTAGGATGCTAAAAATTCTCTATGGATTTGCTTTGTGAAATACAAAAACCCTTGTAAACAGCAGAGTTAGAGAAAATCCCAGAGTCAGGGTGTATTCCAAACAAAGATTTATGGGGCAATGCCCAGTCATTGAGGGGGTAATTTCACTAACCAGCAGACTTTTGTGTCAATCAGCTTCTTCAGCAAGAGGTTAGCAGTAAATCGTACCCCGAATTTGGTTGTTTCTTGCTCCTTTCATCTTCTCCTTCTTACTCCTTCTCACTTCTGCTTTTAATCCAACTCCTTCTCGGCATAAGGGTAATTCTCACAAAAAATAAACGAGAGCATTTGAAACTGCAGCCACCATGTGGCTAAGAACGCCAGCAAGAAGAGGAACTTACAACAAGTCACTTTCAAGTCATTTCTCATGGTGGCCCTAAGACATGCGATTTTCTAGGGCTGAGAGTGTGTGACTTGCCCAATGTCATGCAGTATACCACACACAAACCACTAAACCACCAAGTTGTAGGTTTTTATGCATTGTGTGGTTTGCATACCATAAAACTACACCTTTACAATAGTGTTGCCCTTTCAATGTATGTCCATACACATCCAAGCATGTCCATACACATGCAAGCACATACATAAGGCCATCTGTCAGGAGTGTTTTGATTGTGTGTTCCTGTATGTAGTTGGATTAGATGGTCTTTGTGATCTCTTCCAACTCTTTGGGATTCTATGATATACACTTAGTAGTATGTAATATTACTTACCAATTCTGAAGATATAATGCTGACAAATCATCTGGAACAAGGGACTCCATATTTATACTAAATTGAGAGAATCCAGTAAAACATCTGCCAATGAATTAGTACAAGATAAGAAGTAGTACACCACGTAATGCATTCAATCCCTAGTGACAACTAAATGTAACATGGATGATATATGACCACACAGACAACTTAGGCTGCTCACTGGAATTTGTCTCCTAAAACTGAAAAGTAAAACTGGCTGTCTGTTTTTCCTTCGCTGTCATTGAAGATCAATCTTTGAACATTTCCTATGAACCAAATATGGAAAAAATATCATCTTCGTTTGAAATTTTTGCTTTCCTCAATGAAACATATTGGTTAGTGTCTAGTTGCTTAGTCTCAGCTAAGTAGACCCATTCACTGTATTGTTGACAGGTGCATCAACATATATGTAATGCTCATCAGGAATTTAGGCCATAATCATGTAGTACTAATTTTCTTTTTTAAATAACCTGAAATTCTTCGTTCCCAATGGACAGATATATGGTTGAATTCATTGCAAATATATCCCACATCATCTGAGTGTGGACTCAGATAACCCAATTCAAAATAGATATTGTGGAATTTTCTGCCTTGATATTCTGGGATACAGGGCTGTGTGGAAGGGCCCACAGTCATGTATGACCACTGTACCTGTCACTTGTGGGTAATGGTTCTTCAAAAATCTATTTTAACAAATCACTTTGATGTGACAATTACTAAAGCTGTAGTCAAAACTGATTGCTGTAGTTACTTTCTCTCCCAGCTTCTTTCCTGCAGAAGCAGAAAAGAACCTAGTTAGACAGAGTTTTATCTCCTATAGTCATGAATGGGAAAGAAATGGGGATTTGCAGCATGACCTTTAACTAGTGCTCAGTAATGAACTGGTTTTTTTTTCCAGAAGCAAATATTTAAATGTAATTGCATGATACACATGGAAATGCCATACTTCACCAGGAAATCTGCATAGCATTTTCAGGAAATATATCATTTGAAGCACTTTACATATGGATTTTTCATTGCCATGTAACATTTAGTTTGTGTGTTCTTTCTCTGAGCACTACACGCAGATCACTCTTGAGTAAGAAAAAAATAGATCTGTGTATACTCTCCCTCAAATTGACCCCTTTAAATGCATTTCGATGTTTTTAAATTCATGTTTTTAAGGAGTGCCTTGCCTTCTGAGTGCTTTGGAATAAAAGTTCCATTAGCAATGCTTCTTCATTTACCACCTCCATATTACATTATATGAGACACTTCATTTTAATTAATATATTAAAATATCACATTGCCTTGCAAGAAGCTTGAAAATGTATTTAACAGACATGCTTTATTTATTATTTTCCAACCATAAGTGAGTTTGGAGGAGGCAGCATCGTATGTCCTAATAGATATTACCCAAGTGTGGATTTTGGCATTTATTCTTGTAATATAATTTTCCACTTTAGCATTTTAAAAGTTTGGAATGCTCCAGGGATCGTGTAGCCTTCCTGTGACTTTTGTACTATTTGTAGATTTCACTGTACTTCAACGGTGGATCCAACAGTAAATAAGAGGAGGATTTGCATTTAGCATATATTCTGTGCCATCTGTTTTTTGAATTTCAGCAGCACCAGATTCTGAAGCAAAGAAAAAATACATTTTATGAATGATTTACTTCCAGACTGTAAAATCATAATGACAGCAATAATAGAAGAATTCTTCCTCTTTCCATCTTTAGTATCTTACAAATCTCACATGATACCTCATTATGGTCCATGCACTAGTCCAGTAGTCTCTAATTTAAATTCCATTCATTTTCTAGAATATAGCCTTAACAATCCATTATTACATTGCGTGTGGGAACTTACTGTCCTTCCTTTAAAGCACTGCTTTCTGAAATCAGAAACCTAAGTTTACTGGGAACAGCAGTATTTCACAGCTGTTACTCCTGCTCATATGCTCATGGCTCACAAAACAGAAAGGAATTCCTTATCTAGTCTGATGTCACCACTGTAATACAAATTCCATAGTCCTGAATTGCCTCCTAGAGATTCTTGTCTAGGTAATGGAAATCCTAGGATATCCCTCTACAACCTTTTCCACCAGATAGGAGATTTATGAAGTGTTAATTTTCCCTTATGAGTTCATATTTAAGAAAAATACATCCTACAAGACAGCTAAGGCAATGTATTGGGCCAAATTTCAAAAAACGTATAAAAGCAATTCTGGCACAGCACAATCCTTTGTTACACAAGATCATGAATAGTGTAGTCTCCATACTCCAGAGATCCGTTCTGGACTAAGTTATTTTAAAGAGAAAGGAATGGTAACATTTGTGCTTAAAGAAGAGGTTGGAGAGTATTTTCTTGAAACATTGGAATACAGAGTTAATGCATCTTCTTAATACAGTGTATTGAAATCACACATCTCCCTTTGGAGATGGATACTGCAGAACAATACATTCCACTGCAAAAAAAGAAGGAAAGCATAAATGACTAACACTTGCATTAAGCTTCAAAAGCTACTTCTTCTAAGAATAGGCTATGTCTGCGGTATGTTTTATTTCAGTCTCTATAGAGTAATGCCTTTGCAATTGAGACTGTTTACATTAAATTCTAGCTGTTGGAAGTGGTTTTGTCTTTCATATTGTCTGGATTTTTCCAATTTGTTATGTTATATGGGAACTGAGTCATCAAGGCTCAGCCAGCATGGTTCTTTCTGTGAGCAATTGTTCATTCATATGAAATAAAGCAACCTGTTTATTTATAGAAGTGTTTTACATCCTTGTGACCATCAGACATGGGGACCTTTCATACTCTTCAATTATGGCACTATTATTCCACTTTAGCTCTCATGGGTGCATCCTGTGGAATCCTGAGATCATTCATTTGGTGAGATCCATAGATGCAGTTGCTGCTTGAGATAGAAGAGGCAGTAATGCTGAACAGAGTGCTAGACAGTGCCAAAAATCATGGACAGCACCATGTTAGAATTGAGCATTCTGCTAGCCTTGTGGTCCTCACCAGTAACTTCCATCCATGTTTTGGGGGGCGGGGGTTGAATGAGTGAAGGAAATTCTCTCTTCTAAACCTTATTGACTTTGCACTGGCATGACTAAGAGAATGGCCACCGAGCATGGATCAGATCCAAGGAGTAGCTCAGCTCCAGTAGAAAACATTGTCACTTTCTGCCAAGTAAGCACATTCAGGGTGGAAGTGGCTGATAAAACCAGTGGATGCAGCTACTTTGGGGGGCAATTGTGACAATACCACTGGATTGGAAGCCAAAATGATTAGCTGCATTGGCAAAACCATCCCGGGGGGGGGGGGGGGTGGAGTAGAATCAGTTATAATACCAGTTAATGCACAGACATGTAGTTAATTCAGAATTCCTGCTTCAAAATAGTGCTCCTAGGGCCTGTCTACATGGTTCCAAAACTCCGAATTAGGCCAGAAGTCAAATGTGAATATCTAGACAATATTGAGATACTTTCTCCCCCTAGATATCCTGGTTTTACTTGACCATTAGCAGAAGTGTTCCTTTCCACCAAGTTGCTTATCTTACAAAAGCCCCTGGCAGTAGAAAGGGACTCACTGCACCTTTTGTGGGGCCAGAAAGATAAGATTAGCCATCCAGGAGGGCTAAACTGGGTCTCTGCTCCTGCAATTCTGGAGCAGAGTATATCAACAAGCCAATCCTAGGCTGCTTCGAAGTAGGCATGCTCTGGACTGGCCCTGGATTTAGGTGGCCATGTCAATAGGTTCCTAGTCTCTTTTGAGTCTTCTCTAGTTTCTTTGTATTATTATGCTAGTTTAGAGAAGATAGGTGTACTCTTTCATCTCTTAATTACAAAACCATATGAAATTGTAAACTAAAACAACAGTCAAGAGATGGCATCTCTATAATATTTTAATATCTATTTGCAATGAAATCATTCCTTGGAGGGAACATTTCCATAGTGTTCTGCACTTATTTTGAAGGATTGTTTGATGGCATGGAAGGAGTTATGGGGGAAGGTATAACATTAGAATTAAAAGCAAATTCACTTGCCTAATGGTCTCAGTCGTGAATAGTTTATTCACATTAAAATGGCAGTTTAAGCAGGCATATACCTCTTAAAGTTGTCAGTCCCGCAAATGCAGTTGCTGTTCAAATTCACAATGCATTTGTACCTAAACCATTAGTCAATGGGAAACTCTTGTTTCAGTTGGCTATGGTCTTGCTGTTTAAACACTAAAGAGATCATTTTCTGTTGGGATTATTTAAGGACATTTACAGGTTCACCTGGTTGCTCAGATGTATCAGAGCAAATTCTTCCATAAAATAACATGCATTTTGATTAAAAATACAGGTCTATGTAATTCAGCCGACAGCTGGATGATTGTTCCAAATATCAAACAAAACCACTACACGGTCCATGGTCTGCAGAGTGGCACCAAGTACATCTTTGTTGTTAAGGCCATTAATCAGGCTGGCAGCCGAAACAGTGAGCCTGGAAAACTGAAGACAAACAGTGAGTAATATTTCATCCAACCAGCCTGCATGCACTTTATTTACCCCTCATCTCATCATCACTCAACTTGCCACTTGAATGACACAAAGGTGTAGTCTAGAGACTATATTTTGGCATGTTCTTTTATTTCATCTAGCTAGAATGTCTACTACCATCTTTCAGTTTGTTATAGTAAGCCATTTGGACTCATATGCCTAAATCCTGTACCTTTTTAAATATAGGAGTAACTTCAATTATACCCAGTGCTTGAGTAGACACTTAAAGGATTCCACTCAACACCAGTGGTAGAATGGAACCATAAGATTAGAGCCATCTAGTCCAACATGGACCATCTGCTATACAAGAATCAACAACTAAAACACTCTTGAGAGGTGGCTTTCCAACCTCTATTTAAAAATCTTCAAAGAAAGAGAGTCCACCATCTGCTGAGACAGACCAGTCTACTGTTAAACAGCTTTTACAGGCATTTTTTTCCTATTGTTTAGATGAACTCTCTTTTCTTACTATTTAGAACTACTGATTTCTAGTTTCTGGAATGCTAGAAAAATAAGTGCATTCCGTCATTTACATGGTATCTTTTCAGATATCTTACAGTGGCAGTCCTATCACCTCTCAGTCTTCTGTTTTCCAGCATAGGAGAGACAGAATGTATAGGTATGCTGTTTCTTTTTGTACCCTTTTCAGTTGTTTGTATTTTTATTTATTGAGAATTTGTGTCTTAGTTTTCCTGTGTACACATACTTTACATGAGAAAGTTCTTAAAATGTAATGACCACTGAAAAAACAACCAAAAATTAAACAAGTTAGCAGAAAACAGAATTTCTAGCCACTCATAGTGCAACTAGATATAAATTAATGGCTATTTTCTCCGCTCTTATAGAATAATAATCAAGTGCTATTGTAGGAAACAGTGCTGTAGTTTAAATGAAATGTGTTATCAGGTGTGATGTTCCAGTGCTCATTTTAAAAGTTTGTTACTCTTTGTGTCCTGTTCATATTTAAGGCCAGCCATTCAAACTCGATCCTAAGTCTGCCCACAGAAAGCTGAAGGTATCTCATGACAACCTGACAGTGGAGCGTGATGAAACCTCTTCTAAAAAGAGCCATACACCTGAACGTTTCACCAGCCAAGGGAGTTATGGAATAGCTGGCAATGTGTTTATTGACAGCGGACGTCATTACTGGGAAGTGGTTATAAGCGGAAGTACATGGTAGGTGGGTCAAACCATCTGTCCACACATTTACTTTCATTGTGTGTCTCATAAAGTTTTGGAGATTGCTTGTATTCACTAAAATGTAAACCAATAGCTAACACAGAGTACTAACTAAAACCTATGATTCTGTTATATATCTCATTAAAGAAAATGGTAATTCACTTTAAAAATAGATCTAGTGCCTTAAATACTAATTACAAGAAGGTAATGGCAATAAAGAATCTCTACCCATCAGAAACCACAGTAAAAAAAGTGTGAGGATGAGAGACACAACTCCAAGTGTTCAGTAGATATGGGTTGAGTACCCCATATCTAAAATGCTTGTGACCACAGGTGTTCCATATTTTAAAATGAGTTTGTGGTTTTTGAATGGTTGCATGGTAATGTTACTCAGCAGTACACACATAATGAGATATCTTGGAAATGAGATCCATCTCTAAACACAAATTTTATTATGTTTCATATACACTTAATTACACATAATCTATAGGTAGTTTTATACAATATTTTAAATAATCATTGTGCATAAAGCAAAGTTTATGTAAATTGAACTATCAGAAAGCAAAAATGTCACTATCTCAACCACTTGTGTTTACAATTTTGAATTTTGGATTAAGGAACTCTGGATAAGAGATTCTCAACCTGTAGCAATTATCCTTAACTCAAAGGAAATTATCTCTCTATATATGTATACATCAGTTCTTGTTTGTTTTTAGTTGTACATCCTCATACAATGGAACTATTACAGTACATAATATTTGAAGCAATACAATGTGGAGAACCTACTTATTGTAGTATAAATAAGATGATTAAGTAAATATATGTTGACATTTTGGCTAGCCCTTGGCATAAGAGGATATCTAGGGGAAAAAACACATGGATGCCATGTACTAAAATACAGAAAACATAATAGACTGAAAAGAGAAAACGACATGGTATGAAACATAAACATGCCTTTTTTAAAAAATTCTTTTGTTTTATAGGTATGCCATTGGTATTTCATACAAATCAGCACCCAAACACGAATGGATTGGAAAGAATTCTGCCTCTTGGGTTCTTTGTCGTTGCAACAATGCATGGGTTGTGAGGCACAACAGCAAAGAAATTCCAATTGAGCCTGCACCCCATCTTCGTCGTGTCGGCATTTTATTGGATTATGACAATGGTTCCTTGGCCTTTTATGATGCTTTGAACTCTCTACATCTTTATACGTTTGACATTGCATTTGCACAGCCTGTGTGCCCAACATTCACTGTCTGGAATAAGTGCTTGACAATAATTACAGGCCTTCCCATCCCAGACCATTTAGATTCCATTGAGCAAATGCCATGATTTTTCTGGATGTAAATGGATGATGAATGTCCAGTATAGTTCCCACTGAATTGTGACTGGAGAAAAAAAAACATGGACATGAATACATTTCACAAAAAAGTGACCCTAATCCTCCCAGCCAGAACTCAGAATGGGATGATATTTTCTGTCTTTGCTGTTTGTTTTGTATTAAAGGCAAGATATGGCTTTAATAATGTCTCAAAATGCTTTTGTATTTAGTCTCTTTTGGGAAAATTTATAAATTATTTATAAAAAAGAAGAAAAACCTAATTTGGATATTTGCATTTGAGCACCTCATAAGAATAACTTGATTTTGCACATTAAGGGCTGTATCACAAAGTTTTTATTACCCATTTTATTACCCATAATAAGAGAAAGCAAGTTGCAATTATCTTAGAGGATGATTCAATATCTATACTTCAATTTTTGTTCAATTTTTGTCCACTTCAAAGTGGAACGTGTTAACCTGTACATCAAGAAATGTCTCATTCAACTCGCAGTCAGTATTATTATTAGCAGTTTTCTTATCTACTGACGATTCACCTTTGTCACTTTTAAGAATATGTACATTTGTTTTTTTGTCTCAGAAAGCCAGCAGTACTGGAAGATAGGTCTGACTGAGTTTTAAATCAATGTACCACTGAGATCACTTGATGGTCAAGTTGTATTGGTATTGATGTGGATACACATCATTTAAAAGGTACACAAAGCACCCACATATGCAGTGCTACAGGTAGGCAACGTACAACTGATTTGAAACTTAAATGTGAGCATTTTGTTATATTATGTTATAGTGTATCAATAAAAATAGCACAGGCAACTGTTTTGTAAACAGTGCCTGGAAAGAGGTTGCACTCCATTGTATCATTGTGTTGAATATTTGTGAAGGGCTCTAGGGGTTATTCAAGGCCCATCAACATATCTCATTCCTGTGATCCTCCAGTAATGTTCAAGCCTGGGACTCTTTCAGTGAATATAGTGGAAACAAAAGCATGTGTTTTGTATGATCTTGCTTCCCTTTTCTCCCAACCTACACCAAAGAACCAGATCCTTTTACATTTCAAATCCATCACAATAGTCCAATACTTGTTTGCAAAATTATAAACCAGACAATTTTTTTCTAACGACTCAAATGCAAAATAGCATTTAACAGTCTTGTAAGTACACAATGGCCCCTAGCTTCTTCAAGGCATATCTCTGTGTGTGCCTTCACGTTGCCTTGATTTATTTATTTATTTATTTATTTATTTATTTATTTATTTATTTATTTTACAGTATTTATATACTGTTTTTCTCACCCCTGTGGGGACTCAAAGTGGTTTACACAGAAATAATGGCAAAATTCAATGCCTTTCAAATGTAAACCAAATCACAAGTCACACCATAAAACTGAGCATAAAAACAATAGGACAATTCACTATAAAATAAGAAAATAGGACATTTAAAGCATGAAATATAAGAATTTAAGGTGACCCCATGAATTTCCTTAGTGTTGTAGAGAACAAAGGAAGGCATTGGTGGCAAATTATGAACCGTAAATATTGGAAGGCAAGGATGTTGTGAACTGTTCTCATTCTGTCTTGTAATTTTGCTGTCAGAGCAAGACATGTTGACAGAGTTTGCCTCTGGATCTGCCTGGTTCCTGTTATGTGGTCAGTTGTTGCTGCCTGCCAACTCACTGTCTGTAAGCAAGTATCCATATTGTGGGATTTACAATTTGGCATAAAACACTTTATCATGTTACAAACTATTGAGTCAGCCCTTTGTGGGAATCATATTTTTCTTGTATCTATGGTTATTACGCAGATGAACTAACCACAAAGTTGGACTCTCAACTCACTTTTTCTGTCTCTACCAGAAAAAATCCTCATTAATACAAAACTCACAAGGGGAAACAAACTTTTAATCACTGGCTTAAAGTAGATAAAATACATGCCCTTATAAGTTCAAATCCATGAGGATACATACTTCCTTTTAAAAAGCTGGAACCCAATTGAGTAGCAGTTTGACAGACTTGTGAGGGCTGGATCCAGTACGTCTTCTTCCTTCTAAATATGTAGTGTGAAGTTTCTTTGGGGTTTTTTTTTATGAAAAAAAGACTAATTCATGGTGTCACTTGCGGTTGGAATGCAGTGGGAAATAATGCACGCAGTAGTATTTTCCCAACCAGTTTGGACTGGAGAGAAAGAGAGACAGAGATAGAAGAAAGCATTGTTCAGTGTATGCATGGTGGCTTGGAATGAGGCAAGGAAGTGTGTGGGTAGGTTTCAGTATTTACCAGGAATTATGCTATGTCTGAGTAAATAATGGCCATGACTACACTGTATAACTTCCCCTTACATTGTTCCTAAATTTCGACAGAACTTTATGAACTTCACCCCAAAAGGAGAAAAGTTGCTGCTGGCAACACTTGTTTCTGTCGTTAACAAAACTGCTAGGAGGCAATGCATGGGGCAAGTTTTCTTGCATCTCCAGAAGCAAAGGGAGAAAACATTATCCTTCTTTTCCAAAGACCCACATTTTCCCCTTCAAATTGTCAAATTCCTGCACAGTTCGAAAGTCACATCTCTACTTTGGGAGACACGATTAAGTGGATGCAATGTTGCATTGGAGCCGACCACAGGTGACAAATGGGTGGTGTCTTTGGAGTTTGGAGCTTGTTCACAAACGGGACAGAACTAAAATATTATAGTCTTCCAGTTGTGAAAAATAATACAATAATCCATCTCTATAAAACTTTCCCATTCTTCCAAAAAGGGATAGTAGCTGAAATAGTGGAAATTGACATTTCGACAAGATATCTTCAGATAAAAGACCCTCAATAGACTGGGAACCCTTCAAAACCTTCCTAGACAAAAGAATCATAGAGTGGGAAGACATCTCATGGGCCATCCAGTCCCTGTCCAACCCCCTGCCAAGAAGCAGGAAAATCACATTCTAAGCACCCCCCAACAGATGACCATCTAGCCTCTGTTTAAAAGCTGCCAAAGAAGGAGCCTCCATCACACTCCAGGCCAGAGAGTTCCACTGCTGAACAGCTCTCACAGTCAGGAAGTTCTTCCTCATGTTCAGGTGGAATCTCCTTTCTTGTAGTTTGAAGCCATTGTTCTGCACCCTAGTCATAAATGGGGATTTCATGTTAAAAAAATTAATCTATTATCTTATATTCTACAAAATGGATTAGGTAATATGGAGACGACAAAAAAAAATCTTGTATATATCTTGTATTGATGAAATATTTCATTTTTAAAAAATCCCTTCCTGTTCCAGGTGTGTGTTGTACCTTACAGGATTCTTATCCTATTCATTTCCCTGTCCTTGTGTATTTCTTGCCAACTCCTTGTCCTCCCCACCCTTCAAGCACTTTGCTCTCCGTGGAATATTTGCCTTCAAGCTCAACATTTATCAAGTGAACTGGCTTTCTATCTGTTTTGGCACTCTTGTTCACATTTTAGAGGAGTCTTCTTCTCAAAAGAACATTACACAGAAAAAGTATGATGTGAATGCATAAAAGATCTTTTTAATTGGGCTTCTGAAAATAAAAAGTATAATTTAAACATATCTGTATCTCTCATCAGCAAGATGTGATGGACTGTCGTTTCTGTTGAATGATAAATTTGGCACTGGAGAAGAGTTATAACAGGATAATAATAATAACAACAACAACAACAACAACAAATATAATTTTATTTCTTACTTGCTTCTCATGGCTTGAGTCAGTTATTAAAACACAAACATTGGAAAACACTACAGATACTCATATTAAAATATATTCCTATAAAAACTACATATTAAAACATATTTCTATAAAACACATATTAAAATGCACAAAATAGAAACTAAACAAAGGACATACATTTAAAATTCATACTTAAAGTCTGTCTGGGTAGGCCTGGGTAGGATGGCCCAAAAGCCTATGATCAAAATCCTGTTGGTCAGTAACAAATGTGTAACCTGAGTCCTGCAATCATGACAGTTGTATATGATCCCTAGCCACTTGTTTACAGTGATATATGGGGTTGTGTCTCTCCCATTGTTGCATTGCATTTCCATTGTTATTGAATCAGAGCTTTTCACTGATAGGAAAAAAACCATGAATGGTTCCAATATTGCTGCTGTTCAGCTATATTTTTGAACAGTATTCAACTACTGTGCAATCATTTCATTCCACTGCAGTTCTGCTATCTCAGCAGCCCTGTGGTATGAGTGAGCATGGTTCTCCTTGTCTCCCCTTCCTCTTCTCAAGCAAGGTGATGGCACTCCAGTTTGGTAGACCACATAAAAAGGGTGTCATGGTTGCTCATGCTCAGTTCCCCAGGTTATTTTTTAATGTGTTGTGCTGTAGTTTTACAATTGGCTTACTATGGTGGGCCGCAATCATGTAATTACAGCAACACTTTCCACTTGCAAGAGGTATTGAAACCAGCAATTGCCAATTGTAGCATAAGAAAAAAGAAAAACAAACAGCACAAATGTGCTTCATGGAGCAGACATGGATAGGATGATGCAATCAAGTAAGGCAGTGGGAAAGACTGATTTCTGGAATGTGTATCACCAAACCAGCATCATAATGCTATTAGAGATAAGGAGCAAAAGTAGCTGTTTCCATATTGGTATGTATCCATTTGCTTAAACAACATTGATTGCTGTGGGGGGGGGGGGCACAGACTAGTGTAAAAAGTCCCAAAATACTTATTTTGAATTTAACTAGTAAGTAAATGGAAATGTGAGATATTACATTTGACCTAGGAGAGTTGTGAAAGAAATAATGAAATAACTTGTGAACTAAGATAGTTTTGAACCTTCTGAAAAAAAGATCACACTTTGAACTCTGGGAGACAAGGCAAACCATGCAACATCATTACACCTACACCCCACAACAAGTATCCCAAATGGACATGAGTGTGTGATTTTGGATGCACAAAACATGATATGATTTCTAAGCAGGTACGGTTAGGTTGCCCAAGTTCTGCAGCTGTCATTTTCATAAAGGGGGTTGGCTGTAAATGTAACCAACTATTCATTCATTCTTTCATTCACCCTCTTTAATTCCCCAGAAGGGATCATTTTAATATACAGGGTTAGTCAAAATGCATAGGCCAATAAGCCATTCAATTGAATGGCTTATTGGCCTATGCATTTTGACTAACCCTGTACTACAGGAATGCCTTTCAGCTCTTTGCTCCTGTCATGCGAATGACAGTGGTATTCATTAAAAAAGAGTCTATAGTAGTGAGAGAAAGAGAGAGAAATGCGGGTGAAAAACTATGAAAGACAGCTCATAACCAAGTGGCAGGTGGAAACAAGTTGATTCCCAGTGCCTTGGTGCCTCTCCCGTCTTACTCGCCCACCACCAATTCCCCCATTTCCCCTTGTCATGAGCATGCCTGTGCAGATGAATCCATCTGTTGCTTTCTTCCTTAATCCTGCTCTACATTCCTAGGGGAATGTGTTTGAAATGCTGAATGCAGTAGAGCCAGTGGGGCAAGAATGTATGTTTCCCCCAGGGCTTGAGCTGCATCAGCCTAGTTTTACAGCAGCCCTGTGAACTTTGGATTTACATTGGTATAAGGAAGGGGCCTACATGATTAATCTTGCCTCTTGGCACTCCAAAGAGGTCAAAAATCTATCTCAGTGTAAAGGGCCCTGTAACATGAAAAACAGCATTCTTCCTTAAATGGCGTCTGGCTCGTGCTGTCTAATTTCTTCTTTTAAAAAAATCTTACTGGCGCTCAAGTGAGCAAATCTTGATAGATATGAATAAGAAGGGAAGAAAATAGAGCACTATATTCTCTGGTCTAAATGCTAGTGAAATGTTGTCATGACCAATCTACTACCTGCTCCCCAGTATTTGCCTTATAGAAAAATAGTAACACAAAAAGGCTACAATTCATCAAACCGCCTTGAGTCGCCATTTCGGCTGAGAAAGGCGGTATAGAAGTAAAGCAAATAAATAAATAAATACAATTCTGTGTGGCTCAGCATGCAGACCTACAGTCTGTGGTTGTTAATTGATCTTATGAATGGGAAACCACTATGTCACCTTATCAAGTCTTGCAGACTGGGAGCTATGGCTTCCTTCTCTGAGTCTTTCCATCTATAATGAAGTCTTCTTCATTTCCTCTTGTCTTTTACCTTACCAAGTATTATCGTCTTTTCTCATATGACCAAAAGATGACACTACTTTAACCTACAGGTTTTATATATTGATTTTATATGTTTTTAAAGGTCTTACTGTATGTACTTTTTAATTCTGTTTTAAATGTGGTTTTAAGTGTATATTGTTAAGGCATCAAATGGCTGCCTGGTTGTAAGCCTCCTTGAGTCACCTTCGAGTTTGCGAAAGGCAGGATAGAAATATTGTAAATAAATAAATACAGTAGGTTTAACCACATACCACCACCCCCTCAGACCTTCCATATAACCACAGAAGCCACCATCTCCTCAACAGGATCCCAAGATCCCAATTGCTTGTATCCATTTAAAGATCACATGGCAGTTTCAGGACAAAAACGCAAGAGCAGTCCACAGTGCTTTGGCCTAAGTCTAAGTTTCATAATTGTGTTTCGGAATCCCCATATCCAGAAACGAAAAATCTTCCTGCTTCCCATAGGGCATTAAAGTCTTTGAAGCTACAGTATATGTTAAGTCCAGTCGGGGCTTCTGGGAGTACAGAGATAAAAAGGGACTGCTTACATTTGCAGCACCCAGTAAGAGACATATCCAGGTGTATGGTAAAAATATGTTTGTGTTTGTCCCTAGGAGAATACTAGTTTCATGTGTATGTAGTCTGAACTGATAGTGGAAACAGCCTGCTTTATAAGATCTATGCTTGTGATGTACTAATACACAGATCTATCCACAAGAGCCATAACCAGAAGAGCAGCATAGGCAATTATCCATTGAGAATTAACACAGAGATTCATCTGAGTACATGATTAGCCCAGGAATTTGTGAACAGTGTTAGAGCTGTATTGGTAACTCTGCTGTACTATTAACTTAAAAGTGGATGATAAACAAATTAAAACAATGGCCACCAATAGAATTTTGCTTATCCCCCAAAAAGATCAAGTTAGAAGGGTAGCTTTCCTGTCCATTTCCTGAAGAGAGACAAACCAGGGAGTGTGATTTGCATTGGTACTGAGAGTCCATGAGTTACATCAAGATATAACAGTAAATCCTCTTTTGCCCTCTACCACCTCTGGGCAAAGCCTTTCTTTACCAGTCTCACAATGAGGCTTTAATGTCCTATGTGGAAATTACATTTTGTATGTCAATCACATATTTCCTTGGTTGGAAAGAGGATACCCATAGTTGGATAGCTTTGTTCGACTATAGCTTTATTTCTCTTCCCAATGTATGAATAAAGCCAAGAGAAAGATTGTAAAGATTGAGCATACCCATCTACTGCTCCAGACAGTGTTGTGAACAGTTATGTTTCCAGATATGGGTAGATTTCACACTTATGGAATGGAATGGATTGCATCTTGTCTGATAAATCGCCTAGCACCTCTTTACAGGAGCTGAAATCCAGCAGCGGCTATGGGTTTTTTGCACTTTTGCCACAGAGCCTGTCTGTTCCCATCACACACAGTAAAAGTACTTCCAGGGTGGCTCCATAGTAAAAGTGGGGGGAAACCCTTCCACCACCAACAATTGCTGGCACCACATGATGGGAGGCTTCTAGTCTTTCCATAAAGAAAGATGATTTATCCAGTTTAAAGAGGCATCCCGCCGTGTGATGAAGGGAAGCCGGAATGGTACAGGGTGCAGGTGCTGCCAGGATTGCCATCTCTGACAAAGTGAAACCCAGGCTGTTTTCCCTCCCTTGTCCCCACAATTACCTCTCACTTTGTGTTTCCTTGCAGTCCAGAGGCAAGCAGGCAAGGAAGACCCCCTTCTTCCTGCTTCTCTCCTCCCCCACTGAAAAGCAGCAGAAGAAGGAAAGGAGAGTGAAGGAAGAAACATCCGGGTGTCCCTTTTTAAAGCCTTAACTAAGCTGCTTAAGGCTTAGGTTTCTCCCTGTTTGATGAGGGGGTTAGTTAGCCTTCCTGCTCCCTTCCTCTCCTGAAAAGCAGCCAAGGAAAAAAAGGGAAAGGGAAGGGAAAAACAGCCAGGTTTCACTTTTTAAAGCCTGAACCCAGTCAGCTTACTGAGGCTTAGGCTACCCTCTGTGTGATGAGGGGGAAGTCGGGACAGTGCAGGGTGTGGGGCAACAGGTCCCCATGCCCCCTGAGTGGGTGCTGCCATAATCACTAGGATCCACTACAATACTCAGCAATTCCAGCTGCATGCAAAGAGGTCCCTAAACTGACCATATGTTTCAGTGAATAAAACATGTTCACAGACCCACATATACCTTTGAAAAGCATGTACAATATGACTCTCCTGTATCTGCAGGACTGGAATCCATGGTTTTGTTATCACTTACGACAAAATAGTTCATCTCTAAGCATCTTCTAAGGGCCCATCCAAACAGTTTCTTTATTGTGGAAACGTTCACAATAAAAGGGGCTGTCCAGATGACATTCTGGCCAACCCACAATTAATTCATCACAAACCAGGAAAATAGATAAATTTATTTATGCCTTCTTGGAAGGCATGGGATAAATCCACTACTTCTGGTGTCTGGACTGCAGTCCAGACACCATTCCCACAGTCCAGAAATATGTGAGAATCCCACCCCCTTCCCCCAAAAGCCTCCAACCTGCTTTTAAAAGCAAGGAAAACTTACCCAGCCTCCATTACAGTATTGCTGTAGCTTTCCCAGCATGAAGAAATGCCACACCAGGAAAGTGGGGGGGGGTAGGAGTGATTTTCCTTCCCCCCCCCCCCAGCATGTCATTTCTATGCGATGGGAGAGCTCCAGCAACACTGTAATGGAAGCTGGGTAAGTTTTCCTTACATTTAAAAACAGGTTGGATGCTTTGGGGAAGGGGACTAGGGTCTACAGATGTTCTCCCGGGCTCACACTTTCTGGGGTAGGTGTGGATAGGGGTCCAGGAATATCTGTATTTATCCTGGGATAAAGAGTTGTGTGGAAGCACCCTGAGTCCTACGGCATGATTCTATGGTATCATTGGGATATAGGTCCTTCATTTCAATAGGGTTCACTGTTATCAGCTGTTTCACATATCCACATGAAGGTTACGAATGTATTCCCCATCAGTATAAAATGTGTATACTTGAGAAAGATGTACAAACATAATTTTTCCAACTTTGTGTTGTGCATACATTTTTCCAGGCATTGTCTATATGACAAGGTACTTATTTTTCGTGTTATGCGCACTTTCAGGTGTTGGTGGTAGAAAAAATAGAAAACATGCAAGCAAATACCACACAACACATTTCAGAAATGGGGTGGGATAGAATGTTTGTGAGATTCTGCAAAACTTCATGAAAATTCAGAGGGAAGGGGGAGAGTCTGGAATCTCTTTCTTTCAGATTAAGCTAGCTTTACTTCTTTATTCCTTCTCACACATTCTGAATTTCCCAGGTGCAGTTCTGAAAAGAAATCTGATAAGAATCCAATGCACTCCCTTAGCTGGAAGTGTGTGTGTATATATACACACACACACATAATCTCAGTAGGATTTATTTCCAAATAAGTATGTACAACAGCAAGTCTGGCTCACTGAAGTAGACAAGGCATAAGCAAAACTACAACCCTCCCCCTTCACAAGCTCCAGTTGACCTCAGATGTTTTTCAATATAGGGAGACAATGCAAGCATTTCCTTAAAATGGCTGAATAGCCCTTCCGTGAGAAAGAGCAGTGCCCTTATGAACAGATTTATGGCAGCATGAAAGTACAATAAATATGTGTTTGCCTGTATATTTCCTGCTGCTCCTGTTTCGGAAAGGAATTTGTCCAAAGCAATTAAGAGTCTATTACTTTTGATTGTTCTTTCTGTGTTTTGTCAGAGGTACTGTTTCTCAATGAAGGATCACAGTGGAACCAAGTAAACCTCAGCACAAATCTTAAAACCTGCTTTGCCAAATTTGCCTAGTTATCTCACTTGCTCAGTGAATAAATATCTCGGGAAGAGCTTTGGTTTGCTGCCAGTCATGAATACAGGCAAAACCATTTTGTGGCTCAAAGGCTTGAATTATTTTCTAGCTGTTAGCTCCTTGCGTATTTTAAAACATTGTTTAAAAAAAGCTTGGTAGGCAGAACCTTTTCTTTCTTCTTTCTTCATTTTCTAATTCAAGTGAATGAAGTGAGACAACACTTGTCAGCTAAAACTACCCAAGTTCGTTTGATACAGGGATTTGGAAAATAATTCTATAGATTTTTGCTCAGGGTGTCTCTCTTTATGCTGGTTCTCATGCATTAATGAATTCTATAATCACCGAAGCAAATTGCTTTTGCAGCGGAGTATTCAATGGAATCCCAACGTCTTGGTTGCTTGTATCCATTTGAAGATCACATGGTGGTTTCAAGACAAAAGTACAAGAGCAGTCCCCACTGCTCTGGCCCAAGGCCAGGTTTCATAATTGTGTCCCTAAGTCCCATAGACAGGTCCTATATATCCTGTATAGGAAGCCTCAGGGAGACGAGGTCATCTTCTCAGCAGGTCTGTTGCACTTCCTTGCCGAGATCCACTAGAGCTTAGCAACAGGACGGGCTGAGTGTGAATTGAGTGAGATATAATAGGTCCTGCTCTAAAACCCTATGAGTGAACACACTTCTCCAGAGCATCAGAACAGAGTTGGTTCTGCTTTGTTTGAAAGCTGCCCTTATGGAGACTTGGCAATCTTCCAGTTTCTATATTTGAAGGGAGAACTTGAAGATGTTTTTGATGAGAAAGTCCATATGCCATAACAGGAAGAATGTGAGATTAGGACTGAGCCAGGCCCAAGGTCAAATTCCTGCTCAGCTGTGAGGCTTTGGCCAGTTATGATTTTTAAGGTTAACATGGGAGAGGAGAATCATGTAGCCACTTCGAGCTCCTTGACAATAAAGCAGGCTAGAAATGTATTCAATACTTTTGGAAATTGAAGAAGAGGAATAAGTAGGAGTTGCAGATCTCAGGGCTTGACCTGGAACTACTCTGCTTTTGTGTGCTGATTACTCCTGTAAAACTATTGAGATCCCCTAGTCTTTTCCAATTGCCCACCTCTGTCTTATACCGAAGTTTGTGCCTTTTTGATAGTGTTGTTGTTGTTGTTCATTCGTTCAGTTGTCTCCGACTCTTCGTGACCTCATGGACCAGCCCATGCCAGAGCTCCCTGTCAGTTGTCATCACCCCCAGCTCCTTCAAGGTCAGTCCAGCCACTTCAAGGATGCCATCCATCCATCTTGCCCTTGGTCGGCCCCTCTTCCTTTTACCTTCCACCTTCCCCAGCATAATTGTCTTCTCCAAGCTTTGCTGTCTCCTCATGATGTGGCCAAAGTACTTCAACTTTGTCTCTAGTATCCTTTCCTCCAGTGAGCAGTCAGGCTTTATTTCCTGGAGGATGGACTGGTTGGATCTTCTCGCAGTCCAAGGCACTCTCAGCACTTTCCTCCAGCACCACAGCTCAAAAGCATCTATCTTCCTTCGCTCAGCCTTCCCTAAGGTCCAGCTCTCACATCCGTAGGTTACTACAGGGAATACCATGGCTTTGACTAGGCGGGTCTTTGTTGCCAGTGTGATGTCTCTACTCTTTACGATTTTATCGAGACTGGACATTGCTCTCCTCCCAAGAAGTAAGTGTCTTCTGATTTCCTGGCCACAGTCTGCATCTGCAGTAATCTTTGCACCTAGAAATACAAAGTCTGTCACGGCCTCCACATTTTCTCCCTCTATTTTCCAGTTGTCAATAATTCTTGTTGCCATAATCTTGGTTTTTTTGATGTTTAGCTGCAACCCAGCTGCAACTTACTGTGTTATTAAGTATCATTCTTTCATTATCAACCACAGTTTCACAGCATATACTGTTCAAATGAAAAAGCACCAATTCGAACAAATGAGGAAAAGATCTAAACACGTACACTTTTAAAAGCAGCACTTTCACTGAGAGTTTTCTTCTTACCCTGAGAAGTTTACTGCTACTACTACTACTACTACTAATAATAATAATAATAATAATAAACTAACCAAGTAATATCTCCAGACCTGACTGTCCTCTTTCTCCCTAAACCAGGGGCTCTTGACCTTTTTTGTACCATCACCCTCTTTTCTAGTCAGATGGAAACCACAGACACTTTCCCTGAATGTAATGGCAGATGCTTTTATGACACTCAACATTGGCATGTCTTTAAATTAAATTCTAGGATGATTCAAAATTAACTTTTACAACTTCCCCACAATTTCAGTATCTTATCTAATACTATTTGTTACCTACTCTGTGTTACCAGATAATTGCCCAACTACGTCTTACAATAGCTTGTACACAGCAGGGCTGTAATTATGTGTGATCTAGTGTTGGGTCTAACAACTACCATAATTTCAAAATATGGACAAGCATAAGTAATTTTTCAAGATATGCAACAACTGTAATTTGATACAAAATGAATACAACTGTAATTTATTGCATACATTCAGAAGTGGGGGAATTGCTAGATTTCAGTTAGAGGTAAGAGAAAATGAAGATTTTTTTTAAAGCTCAAGTTCACAAACTCCCTGAAATCTTTTCACGGAACCACAAGACCCCTGCCCTAAAACAATCCTTATGGAATGAGGCACAATGAGGACAAGATTTCCCAGCCCCCTCCTACAGTCAGAGGCAGGATCCCTGTTGCCTTGATGACTGTTCAAAAGGAGCTAGAAGCCAACTCCTGTATCTCTGTTGCCAGCAGAACAGATCTCCTTTGCTCAATGCAGCTGTGGACTGTTAAGGTGGGTTGGAGGGTAATTTACAATCATAACAATAATTCCTCAATCAGGACTGCATAGTATTAATGAATGAGGGTAATTTACAATCATAACAATAATTCCTCAATCAGGACTGCATAGTATTAATGAATACAAAGCAGATAAAAAGATCTGTAGCTTTAGATTATAAATCCATAACTGCAATACAGAATGCAAGCACATATAAATATAAATCACACACCTTTCTCTACAACCTGGCAATAAGATTGCCACTATGTTCCCCAGTATTAGGAAATATCTTCTCTTTGAGGGAGTTGTAGGTAGATCTCTTTGATCAATCTTATTATTACATCACCATGGGGTCAATGGGCATGATCCATTAAATTAAGATCTAACAAACTTGAAGGTTTAACATTTCTTACAGATATTACCTATTACAGTTAGAAGCAAACAGTTAGGATTACTCAATGTGGAAGAAAATGTATTCTTCCAGAGCTGAAAGTCACATCTTTATAATTATTTCTTATCAGCATTACACTGAACCGCGCCACATCATCTGTTTGCAAATGTATTAACATAATATATTTCTGACAGTTGTAACCTATCTAGATACCATTTCCTTTTAAGAACACAGCTGGTATTCATCTAGTCAACCTTACTGAATTAACTAATCACCACTGATAAATATATGTGCCTCCCACAGACTAAATCAAAGTCTGAAACAGCTGGAAGCAAATTCATATGACTACGTCATTATATCATTTTGATGATAAGTGTCTGATACATTTCATAGGAAGGATATGAATTTTCAACTGAAGTTAAAAGTAGCTTTGTGCAGGGGTGAGCAACATAATCTTTCCCATCATCCCATACTATTGACACAACTCTATGACTTAAAACCTAGGGTTAGTCTAAATTGGAGTAAACCCATTGAATCTGTAAGTCTGATGAAGTCCTGGTGGCACAGTGGGTTGAACCCTTGTGCCGGCAGAACTGTAGACTGACAGGTCGGAGGTTCGAATCTGGGGAGAGCAAGGATGAGCTCCCTCTGTCAGCTCCAGCTCCCATGTGGAGACATGATAGAAGCCTCCCACAAGGGTGGTAAAACATAAAAAAATCCAGGTGTCCCCTGGGTGATGTCCTTGCAGACAGCCAATTCTCTCATACCAGAAGTGACTTGCACTTTCTCAAGTCACTCCTCACACACAAAAAAAGTAAGGCTTATAGATTGCATTACCATGCTAGCATTAATTCCATGGGTTTACCTGTTTGAAACTAACAACTAGGCTTGTTTGTTTTGTTTTCTTCCAGCTGGATCTGGAAGCAGTGCTAATGCTTTTATGTTAAGCTGCTTTGAGTCTCCTTCAGGAGAAATAAAGCAGGGTATAAATAAATGTAATTATGATGATGACTACAAAGCTTTGGTGACCAAGGCAACATTGTGGACCTGGTCTGTATTTCTAAAGAAAGATGGTGTAGATCATTTATTTGAGGGGTGGGTGGGGATAATTAAGCAATGTTTGATGTATACCCAGTATATTTGACTAAAGCTTATCCGCTGCAAAAAGCCTTAGTCCTTTCACATAACTGCAGAGATTGGAGACTCTTTAAAATAGCATGTAAGGGGGTGCAGGCTCTTGGAAGAGTCTGCATAATTTGTGGACAAAATCTTAATTGTGCATATGCACAAAAATATGCGCAAAAATAAATTATTTCAAATTTTGATTTGAAAAAAATATATGAACATTCATTGTCTGAGATCCTGCACCAGAAATGGAGCCAGGATATAATTTTCTGATTTTTTTCCTCAAAACCCACCTTAAAGTCCTGGCATCCATATGGAGGAAAGGAGTTCTGCAGCGCTGGCAAGTGTGACATTGAAGGATGACACAGCCAACCTGAAGGATGACACAGCCAACCTCTTCCTGCCAATGAGTGATATTGTGAGGAACAAAAACAGAGACACCAATGAGATCCTATCACAAGTACTCTTTGTACTTCTGATGATCGGTGAGAGCATGCTGAATAAATCACCCTTCAGCAACCCATTCTCAGCACTTCAGAATTCCATTCTGTATAGCTACCTAGATTTTAAGGCAGGTTTGGGGGAGGCATTTGTAATCATGGCATACCAAATAGATATGAGGTTGTAAACCTAGATGATATCATTGTAACTGCCTAACAGGGTGCCAGCTTTTTGGATGAAAGTCTAGGCTCATTCCACTTGCAGTTAGTATGACTCTATTGACTTGACTTTTTAAAAATGGCTGGAATCTCATATGGGATATAAGTATCATCATGATTCAGTATTATGTAGTCAATCCTTACCTGGCTCCCCCAATCCCCACTTACCAAGAAGCAGCCACTGCAATCAATAGAGCTCTATCCCATGTCAATTGGAAAGCATTTAAGCTGCCATTTCTATCTTCTCCTGTGAGTAATTTCTGGTGCAACAGGCAGAATTCCCTCCTGTGCCAGAGATTACTTGTGTCGGGTGGGAGGAATGACAGTCAATCGTTCCCAATTGACAGGGGAACAGAACCCTATCAATCTCAGCAGTTGCTTTTTAGTAAGTGAGGATTGGAGAACATCCCAAGTAATTATACACATTCTTAACTGTTGGCATTTTGGTAGCAAAAATCACTCGGTACCCAAAATAGAAACAGCCAACCAGATTAGATATTTTGCTTTTTTGGAATCATAATGTGGACTGGACAAATTATATGGACTGGGGAAATATTTTTTATGCTCTATGACACCTAAGGTGATAGACTGTAATTAATGAGGGCTCTGTGGGCTCTTTCACAGCCTATGATTCCACTTTAACCACCATGGCATCATCCTATAGAGGGGCAATCTGTAGAAGGGAATTTAAAATTCTTAGCCAGAGAGCTTCTATGGTGCATCAACAAATTACAAACCCCAAGCTTTTCAGCAGTAGAAGCACCTTGATATAATTGCAGACTGTGAGAAGCTCTTGGATAAAATAAATTCAGCCATAAGACTCTTGTTTTGTTGGCACATGTTAACTCAGACTGTTCTTTGAACATTACATGTTTTATGCTGTTATCCTGGATTAATTATTATCATTTATTGGATCGGATCCAAAATGGATGGTTCTATTTCACCTTATAAAACCTCAAGTTATTCAGGAGATTTCCTCAGTTCTGTGCAGAAATCCCTTCTAGTCAGCCTAAAGGAGTTGTTGTTGTGAGAAGGAGAGGAAATCTGCTTCAAATCACCCAATTGTGTATACCTTTATTTGGATGGAATATATTCTGTACATATATATCAGGATACAATGCAATCTGTAACTGGCACTTAATAGATTACAAGAAGACAGTCCCCATGGAGTTTACTGTATAAAATCAAACACTGGAAAAATAATATTGGAATGGGAAATAAATGTGATGTGATAAGTGGGGAACTAGTATGCAGTTCGCAGGGCTCTACTTCTAGGGAGGATTTTTTAAAGAAAGCTATTAAGAAATACTAATTTTTGTCAAAGTTTTAGATTTTTTTCTTATCAGCAAATTCTTGTCAATCAGTGTTGTTGAATATAACTCACGTTGGATCAAAATTTATTTATTTATTTAAAGTATTTGTATTCCACCCTTCTTATCCCGAAGGGGACTCAGGGTATATCACAATGCACGCATACACTGAAAACATTCAATGTTATTTTTAGACATACAAGACAGACAAAGATGTTTTTGGCATTTCCAACTTCAGCACCTGGAGGTTATACACGATTCCAGCCACAGGGGGTATTATTTCTTCATCCACTATGAAGCCGAGTCATTTTGATCGTATTTCCTCCTTGTTCTTTGATCACCAGCATTTTTATGGTGTCGTAAAATACCTCTCCTCTTTAAGCGGTCCCTAATTTCTTTACTCACGGCTCAGCTGTTTTCAAACTGCTTGAGTGGACAGTAAGCTAGGCTTCACAGTCAGGTGCTCAATCCGACTTGGGCTTTGAACTTGCCACCTTCCAGTTGGCAGTGATCTATTGCTGCTGGTGATTAATCAGCTGTGCTACTAAAATAATTTGGTCTGTTTTCCATTCTCAGTTGGTTTCATTTACAGCATGCTTTAACTGGTTATGTAATTGTCACATCTTTCTGATGCACTAAAACATTACTTGGAAGAAAAAAATTGCCCATTTCTAATTTACTTCTTATAAAATTTACATAACTTTACTCATCCATAAGAATGTTTAAATATAGACTGACCTTTCTTACCATCACATTATGTAATCAATTGATCACTGAGAATTGAAAGCCTGGAAAGTATGTTGTGATTTTTCAGTATCTCAACTCAAATGATATTTTTCACAGTGAGATGTCCCAAATGTTGTGAAAGATTAGTGGAAAGAAGGCCAGTGCCATCATGTCATGTGAAAGATACCAAAGCTGGGTCACCAGGTATGTGCTTCAACCCAAGGGCACACTTTGCCCACAGGTTTAACTCTACAAAATGTGTTAAATTGAAACAACTGTATTCTTACACCGTTTTTATTTATAAAAAGTTGAATATTTGTGGATACTTGTATATCAGTTTATCAGTATTGGCACACTCCTGCTTAACAGAAAGTGTGTATATTTGCATGCATGATGGAAAAAATGGTGTGGCTAAAAATAATGCAGGATTGGAAATGTGGACTGTTCACTAACAGTGAAATGGTTTAGGTAGGGGAAATCTATGCCAGTTATGTCCAACTCATTACTATCTGTAATGATGTCTGTGGCAATGATGAGGTCACTACAAGGTCAATTTGGATTAGGAAAATGTAGTGCCAAACAGATTATTTTTCATTGGTGTAGACAAGCCCTAAGTCATCACTTGGCAACCTGGCTTAAAAGACAGTATTTAACGGCACCACATTCCTTCACATCTGTCTCACAGATATGCTCTGTAACTTGTCCACAATACTACTTTGCAAACTTGTGGCAGAGGGACAGTAAGTAATTCAGTTGTCTATTATTACTTTAAAGTGAAATGCCTATAATTTAATTTAGTTTAGCCAAGTATAATAACAGGATTTATGAAGTTCAGACATTTTTCCTGGCAAAGACATGCCTACAATATGTGACTGATAAAATTTCTTTAACTGGCATTCCTTATCATTGCATCAGACAGGGCAAACTTGAGGTGTGGCTGTTTTTCTTTCCCTCTCATTCAAATTTAGGAGCTGCAGGATTCCAGCTGAACTGAGAGACAGATTGCCTGTGAGAACTGAACACCCAACTGAAATCAGTTAGGCTTTTAGGCTTCACCTAAAAGCATTTCATCTTCAACAACATATCTATACAATACTCCTCTTAAAAAGCTGAGAGAAAGCATATAAGGATGTTGAGGGCTGAGGAAGAGAAAACAGAGAAAGTTGGGTGTTTTTAAAGTACTTTGGCATGCTGAAATATTTTTCACAACAGCTAGAAGCATGTTAAGACTGTACCTCTCTTGAGCTGCACTCTCCACCAAAAGAGATAGGTCCAGAAGAGTGAAAATGGCTCAATATGCCCATATCTAAACAACATTCAAATAAATAAAAATGAGCTTTTATGGATGTCAAATAAAAGTGGCTGTGTGATTTGGCCATTATCCATTTTGCGCAATGTGGTGTTTCTTAAGATCCAAGTGCTCATTATCCTGAAGGGGCTACTAATGAGTAAGCCAGCACTACCTCATACTGAAGTCTTCAAGATAATGAAGGCTAGTACCACAGCGAAGGTTCAGGAAATTAAGCTGAGCCTCAAATCCCAGAATTGTGTGAACAACTTGACTTTTCTTCTTTCAAACGTTAATTCAGACATTCTTCTAATCTCAGGGGAGTTACTTGTCTTTAACCAGTTGCCACATTACTAGAAGAACTTTTATGCAATCTAACCACAGTGGCAGACAAATCAATTGAGTCTTTCCTTTTGTATGCAGAGCAGTGTTTATGGAAGGATGCACTGGAGGTGCTGCCTATGGATCTGCATCTTTAACTGTATTTGGCAGAATATCTCAGAGGCAATTTGAATTGAAAGTGAACTTGATGGAGAGCAGGGAAGTATAATATATGCTCTTCTTCCATAACCTGTACTATTTCATTGAATAGATGCTGCCTTCATGTCGTATCTCACCTTGTTAAGATGTCATGCTGAATAAAGTACATTTTGCATTTGGGTTTGCACTCATTAGAACAAAAACCATAGGAACTTTCCAGGAATGCCCTGTCTCTGCTATTTATTGCCTACAGCAGACGTGATCAAAGTGCTGCAGATTTGTAACTGAAAAAGTACATAATGATGGCAGGTTTGGGGTTCTCTTCTTTAGATCCTCTGATGTAAAATCTACACTGCATGTCACGGGAGACATATGGATACTTCAGTTCTGTTTTTCACATATTTACATGTAATATGTGATATATGGCATGATGATATCATTTCATTGTTATTTCCATTCCTCATTTACTTGGTTACAGCTGTTGGGGTTGGAAAAATGTACACTATGATGTGTGCATTAGATATTATTTGTCTGCCAGCAAATGGCATGTTTTCCCAAAGACATTCTATCATGCAAAGTTAAGAGCTGTCTTATTCACACTCACTAAACAAAGGCAAAATTGGCCACACATACTTTGAGAGTTATATCACCAAGTTGTATGCAGTGTGAGCTTCTAACTTGAAATGAACAGGAAAGCCCACACAACTATTTTATATGTAAAATAAGGGGAAGAATATATATAAAGTCTGAAACATTTTCTGTGTATCTTAAGATTCACTTGTTTAATGGTAAAAAAAAATGAAACAGAATGCTTTTAGAATGATACTAATCTTGTTCCAAGTTTCAGATGTCCACTGATACTCAGCTTTCTTTTTTTTTTTTTTTTAGATAATCTTTATTGAAATTTTATAATACAAAATATAAAACCGCAACACATGAGGGGGAAAAAAAAAAAGGGGGGGGGGAGAGACAGTGGGGGAGAGGGTGGTATTCGGGAAGGGGATAGACAAAAAGGAACGGGAGGGGGACGACGACAAGGGGAGGTAGAAGAGAAGAGGGGGCAGGGAGGAAGGAAGTTACTATGGGTATTTGTGTATCTTTATAAGCATTCAGACGGACGCATAGGGGTTAAAGTATGTCTATCTTACTCACTTTACCCGTAACATAGAAAACCATAAAACATTTGAAACCTCCTAGCGGCCTAATAAGTTAATATCTTGTACCTAAACCTTAATTATTTCAACCCATGCAGAGAGCTGGGCATTCGATAGCGGATCTTACCCGGGGCCTTCCTCGAGTGCCTCCCTCAAGTTGATGGGGGTGGGATAGGGAGTTAAAAGAGACTTCCGCTTGGATTCCACGCAGGGTGTTCTCGGCTTCACTGCGGGGATCCCAATTGGATCCCTTGGTCTGGTTTGCACCATACGGTCTATGGGTCAAAATACCTGTGTCTCTTCTACTTTTGCTCCGTTACGTGAACATCGTATCTCTGCTTTTCGTATTCATCGAAAAGGGACCAGTCTGTCTGACTAACAGGCCTGCCGGAGCATGTTCTCAACAGGAACGTCAGTTTATCCATATCTCTTATTTCGGAGATCTTATCTAGCCATTCTTCGATGTTAGGTATATGTTCTTCCTTCCAGTGTCTTGCCAGGACTATTCTCGCTGCTGTGGAGATGTACGTCCAGATTATATCTTCATTCTTGTTGAGGTCGAAGTCGTCGTCCGTTAGCCCTAGAACAAAGTACTCGGGTTTTCTAGGAAACTTCCTCTTCAGTATTTTTTGTGATTCGGTCTGGAGCTCTATCCAGAATTTCTGTACCCTTGGGCAGGACCACCACATATGGAAGTAAGTGCCGGGGAGGTCTTTACATTTCCAACACGTATTTTGGTATTTTGGATACATTTTACTTAACTTATGTGGTGTTAGATACCATCGGTGGAAGGTTTTCAACCAGTTTTCTTTCAGCGCAGAGGAGTACGTATACTTCAGCTTCTTTCGCCATATTGACTGCCACTCCGAGAGTCTTATTGGGCGGCCGATGTTTTTAGCCCAGAGGATCATGCAATCTTTTATTTCCTCAGTTTCCGTTTCCCAGTTTAGAAGCAGGTTGTAAAGTTTTGATATAGTTTTTTTCCCTGTTTTCCAAATGGCTTCCCCGGGGGACGTTTTTTCTTCAAATCCGGACTGCAAGTCTTGTTTAAATGTTTCTCGAAGTTGAAAGTACTGTAGCCATGTCAGGTTGTTGAAAGAACGGGTCAGTTCTTCCTGAGGTTTCAGGGACCAGGAGTTATCGTTTCTATTTTTAACCAGGAGGTCTTTGTATGTTGGCCACTGCTGCCAGCCTAGCAGCCGCCTTTGCTTGGCCTCGAACGGTGACAGCCAAAGAGGGGTTTTGTAGTGAAAGAGTTTTTTGTATTTAATCCAAACTCTGAGCAGAGCAGAGCGGACGAAGTGGTTTCCGAAATTTGCTTCTATTTTGGCTCTGTCGTACCATAAGTACGCGTGCCAACCCGCTCGGAGATTGAAGCCTTCCAGTGTTAAGGTGTTTTCTTTTCTCAGGATAATCCAGTCCTTTACCCAGGCTAGAGCGCAAGCCTCGAAGTAGAGTTTGAGGCTGGGGAGGCCGAAGCCCCCTTTTTCTTTCCTGTCAATCATTATACGATGTTTCATCCTAGGCTTCTTCCCGTTCCAAATAAATTTGGATAGATCTTTGTTCCATTGGTCGAAGACTTTGTTGTTTCTAATGATAGGCAGGTTCTGAAAAAGATATAGAAGCCTGGGTAGGATATTCATTTTGATTAATCCTATTCTTCCTAGAAGGGAGAGGTTCAGTGTCTTCCATTTAGTTAAGTCCTCTCTTACCTTTTTCCATGTCTTCTCGTAGTTGTTTTTAAGCAATTGCGCATTAGAGGCCGTGATCGAAATCCCGAGATATTTTATTGTTTTACTAATTGAGAGGCCTGACAGAGTTTTCAGTTCTTCTTGCATTTCGGTTGTCATATTTTTAGTTAGGAGGGTTGTTTTGTTTTTATTAATTCTAAATCCCGAAACCTTACCATATTCTTCTAATTTGTCCAGCCAGCTCCGAATGTTGTTGATGGGGTCATCGATGATGCAGATGACATCATCTGCATAGGCTCTGATCTTATAGTCTTGTTTGGCGATCCTCATGCCCTTGATGTTTTTGTCTTCTTTGACTGATTTTAAGAGTGTTTCGAGAGCCATAATAAATAGGAGCGGGGACAAGGGACAGCCCTGCCTGGTGCCTTTGGTGATCTTTATTGCTTCCGACAGTTGGGAATTTATTAGTAGTCTCGCTTCTTGTTTCGAATAGATGGAATGGATAGCATTTTTAAAGGCGTAGCCTATATCGATTTCTTCTAAAAGTAGCTTCAGAAATTTCCAACTTAAATTGTCGAAAGCTTTTTCGGCATCCAGTGAAAGTAGAGCTAGTTTCTGTTGTGTATTATAGTCATAGTATTCTATGGTATTGAGTATCGTTCTTAGATTATCTTTTGTGCTTCTTCCCGGAAGGAAGCCTGCTTGTTCCTCTCCTATCCATTCGGATAGGAATCCTTTCAGCCTCTTTGCAAGCACTGTAACGAAGATCTTGTAGTCCGAGTTCAATAAAGAGATCGGCCTGTAGTTTTGTATGTCTGATTGCTCTGTGTTTCCTTTCCTTATTAGTACAATTTCAGCCTCCTTCCAGGATTCCGGGATCTGGCCCGAGCTCAGCGCAGAGTTCATCACTTTTTGGAGGGGTGGTAGGAGTTCTTCTTTCAGTGTCTTATAGAAGCAGGCCGAAAAACCATCTGGGCCCGGAGCTTTATTAGCGGGCAAGCCCGCAATCGCCTCTGAGATTTCCTGAGCTGTGATTTTTTTATTGAGGGCCTCTCTCTGGGTGTCTTTGATTTTTCCAAGCTTTAATTTAGCTAGATAGCTTGTTACTTCTGTTTCATCGGTGTCATCTTTGTTATAGAGGGCTGTATAGTACTCCTGAAACTCTTTAATGATGTCTGGATCCTTCATTAGATAGTTGTTTCCTTTTTTAATTTTTATTATTCGCTGTATTTGTTTTTTCTTCCTTACTTTCCTTGCCAACCATTTTCCAGGTTTGTTGGCATGTTCAAATTCTTGTTGTTTAATATATTTATATTTCTTTTCCAGAGCCTCAATCTCAAGATGTTGTTTTCTTTTCTTAAGCCACTTCAGGTTCCTTTCTCCTTTTAGGTTGTCCGGGTTTCTTTTTAGTTCTTGTTCTTTTTCCGCGATCTGATTGTCGAGCTGTTTTATCTCCTGGTTTTTCTTCTTGTTTTTGATGGCGTTCTGCTGGATTAAATACCCCCTCATGACCGCTTTTAGTGTATCCCATAGTATTTGCGGTGAAGTGTCCGGTAGGTCGTTCAGCTGCAGGAAGTCCCTTAACAGTTCTTTATTTTTCTTTATGTCTAGTTCCGTTTTGAGTAAGTTATCATTCAGTCTCCACTTCCTTGCATCGACCTTTTTATACACTTGCAGCTCCAATGCGCAGTGATCCGATATGTCTCTCGCGATAGTATGTATTCTTTCAATTTTAGACATTATTGAGTTGGAGGCCCAAATCATGTCTATCCTAGACCATGATTTGTGGCGGGGTGAGTAGTATGTATATTCCTTTTTTTCCGGGTAGCAGTGCCTCCATACATCCTGAAGATCGAATTCTTCTTTGAGCACGATGAATTTTTTAGGGAGAAGGGAGTTATTTTTATTTTTCCTGCCACCTTGGCTTTTATCTAAGTTTATATCTAATATGCCGTTGAAATCCCCCATGACTATCAGGCTATCAAATTCTGTTTGCAATAAGCTCTCTTTCAGGTATTCTAAGAATTTGCTTTTGGGTCCATTGGGGGCATATATGTTACAAATCAAAATGGTCTCACCACCCAATTTAATTTTGACTGCTACTATTCTCCCGTCTTGATCCCTGAAACTTAATTCCGCTGGTATGTCTTCTTTGACATAAATTACCACCCCCCCTTTTTTTCTCAATAGAGGCTGAATAAAATTCCCTTCCTAGTCTCCTTTGCCTCAGATGGGCGACATGCCTAGTACAAATGTGAGTCTCCTGGAATGCGATGATTTGGTAATTATCTTTATTGATTTTTTCAAATAGTCTTTTCCTTTTACATGCCGAGTTGAGTCCATTTACATTTAAAGAGTAGCATTTTATTTGTCGTTCAGTCATAGTCATGTATATTTAATCCACTAGTTGCTTCCTCCTCCTTTTTACTTTCGTCCGCTTCCTCGGTTGTTCTGGGTGTCTCGTCAGCTTTTCCTTCTTCTTTAGGGGGGGAGTCTGGGCGTGGTCTTTTTCTCATATTACCTTTTACGGATGAGTAGTCTGGATTCGGGTTGCTCTTATGCTCCTTGAGGAGTTGGAAGAGTTCATTGGCCTTCTCGGTATCTTTGACCCAATATCTCCTGTCTCTGAACGTGGTCATAAGACCTTCCGTTTTGTCCCATCTAAATTTACAGTTCTGTCTTTTAAGTTCTTGAGTCAGAAATGTATATTTCTTACGTCTGTCCAGGATTTGTTTATGTATTTCTTTGAGAACAATAATTTTTTCTCCCCCGTGTATTATCGGATTTTGATTGGAGTTTTTCAGCACTTGATCTCTGGTGTGTTTGCGCATAAATCGGACCATCACGTCTCTTGGCACCTTGTTTTGTTTGGCAAACGCCGATTGAACCCGATAAATTCGATCTATTTCCGTCTCCATCTTCTCCACCGGAGATCCGATCACGTTCGCGAGCATTTTGGTTATTATCTCCCTTAGGTCCTCTAGGGGTTCTTCCTTAAGGTTTCTCAGCCTCAGTGCGTACTCCAGTTCTCCGTTTTGGATCCTCTCTAGTTCCTTTGTTAATTTGTCATTTTTAGCCACCAGGTCTTCCAGGTCGTTCTGTATTTTCCTTTGTTCTTTCCCTAGTTTTCTGTTTTCCATCTTGTTATCGTTGATTTCTGTGAAGGCCTTTGCAATGTCTTTTTTGATTATAGTAATGTCTTCTTTAAATTCTTTTCTAATCAGCTCTAGTTGAGCTTGTTGTTTTATCTGGTTTTCTCTAATAGATGTGAGGTCTTTCTTGTTTTCTTCCTGGTTCTCCGTGATCTTCTCTGTTAGTTTTTGGAGCTCTTTCCAAATGTCTTTCATGTTGACTTCTTCTTGGCCAGATCCTCTTCTTCCAGTGCCTTTAGGGTCCTTAATCTCCTTCTCTAACTTTGTTTTTGGAGTGGCCATTTTCCTTTCTTATTCGATTTCTGCTCACTTTAAATCTGTTAGGGGCTTCCTGTGTACTGCCCTCGCTTCTTCCTCCTACCTTCGAGCTCCCTCGAGCTTCAAGACCCCACCCCCTCTCTAAACCCACCCGTAGGCCACCTGATGGGATAGCTGGGGATGGGTATGGGGACGTAGGGGCAGGTGGAGAGTGTCAGCTAATAGTTATAGAGGGCACATCAACGTTCAGTAATATTTCTGAAATGTAATGATTAAAAAGAAGAAAGAAAGAAAAAACTGTATATATAGAAAGTGAGACTAAACAGCCAAACACAATTAACTTGTAAGTGAGACCAGGTTAATAGTCTGTTCCCAATGTGAACTCCAGAGAATACACAACGTTCTGTGAGAGATCCAACCCACTAAGGCCAGACTTGACAGAAGAGCTGCTCTTAACCTGGGCAGGGGGTCAAGAGGACCATGCTGGGCTTAGTAGACTTAAATGTCTTTAAAGTCTTGAGTGTCTTTAACAGTCAATGGGGGAGACTGATGTATAAGCCGCAGGCGACCAGGCAAGATAAGACGCGGGGCAGAGCGCCCAGAGAGCTGAAACGTTCTTTGCCAGTCTTAAGGCTTTACAGCTTTTAAAAAGGCCCGCATTTTAATCTTGTGAGGGAGAAAGAGGGGAGAAAGAATTGTCCCTTCCGTACCTTGTCTCCTTTGCCGAGTTTCCTATGGGGTCTTTCTACCCCCGGACTTCGGCTGCTTCTGGCTTCGGCTACCTTGGGGCTGCGTTGAGTCTGCAGCTGCAGTTGTTCTTTATGCGTGCAGTCCTAAGTTGCCCCGTCAGGAACCCTTCCCTCGGGGGAGGAGGGTGGGTTGCTGCTGCGTCCCCGCTTCGGCCGCCTTCCAATCTTCCTGTCTTCCTGTTTCCTGTTTCTGCCGCTTCCTGACGTACTCGACGCAGCTTCGCGCCACGCCCCTGCGTCGCCGCGTTCCAACGTCACCAACGTCACCACGCCTGCGTCTGCTGCTGGGCGTCTGCTGCTGGGCTCCGCTGGGCTCCGCCTCCGCCTCCGCGGCTGCCGCTGAGATCCGCCTCCGTCTTCACCTCCCGGGCTCCTCCTCCTCCTCCACGTCGCGGCGTCTCACCTCTGTGGGCCAACCCCGATCCACTTACTCACAGGTAGATCGCGGTGCCTTCAGAGTAGGCCCATGGGGCTTGTTTGTTGGCAATGTTGGCTGTGCTGTTATAGCGTTGCGGTATGGGGATCGGCGTCCGTTTACCTCACCGGTCTTCGTTCCGCTTGTTTACTCTCTTTTCTCTCGAGGAGACACTGTACCCAAAGAGAGTAGACCTTTGCTTTTGTTGTTCCCTTTTAGTCACCTGGTTAGTGGCTTAGTAAAAAGGTGCATTGTCCTTGTCCTGCAGGATGCCAAGCTTTTCCAGTGGGGCCGTGTGACCCCTTCATTCCGTTCAACTCTGTTAGTCCTTCAAATATTTGCCGGCGTCGAAAGGCAGTGGGTGCGGGCCCATAGGACCGCTTCTCGCGTCGCCGTTCGCGCACCCAGGTACCTAGAAGGTACCTGCTGGGCCCTTGCGTACCCCCCGGTATCGATCCACCGAGGGAGGGGAGCAGAAGACTCTACCCAACGGCAAAAAAAAAAAAAATTTCGCGAGTTGGTTAAGCGAGCCGGAGCTCTGCTTAGCTGCGTCCTGCCTCCATGAACGCCGACCGGAAGTCCTGATACTCAGCTTTCAAAAGCATTTAGGATATTAAATGTCTTCAATTAGCTTAACAGTGGCTGCATTTAAGATGAAGAAGCCCTAACTTTTTCCAAACGTCTACTGGATTGTCCATTAAAAACGATGGGAAGCTTTCCAGATTCGACAGAAAACTCCAGACATGTTGCACAGAAAGATCCTAAGCAATCCAAACCCATGTATGATTATTTGGTAGACTGAAAAATTAAGCATTTATTACCTTGCTCGAGAAAGTCCTTGATGCTTTCTCAATGTATACCGTGTTTTGGTGCAGTAGAGGCTGAGTGCCCCTTATCTAAAATGCTTGGAACCAGAAGTGTTTTGGATTTCACTTTTTCCCCCAAATTCTTGAATACCTGTATTTCCAGATATGCATATAATGAGATATCTTGGAATTTGGACATGACGCAACATTCATTTATGTTTCATATACACCTTCAACCAGGCCTGTAGCCAGAATTTTTTTTTTGTAAAGGGTTCAACATTGTAAAGCAAATCATGTGGAGTACATTCATAACACAAAATTCTATGTCATTCTATATTTTACATAGACATAATTAAATCACATTTCTATTTTAGCTACAAAGTTTCAAGTCTAAAAAATTGAAAATGACTCTTAATTGGTAATTTAGTGGTAACAAAAGAATACCACAATGCCTGTAGGAAAAGCCTGAAAACTATGTCAATGCAGATTACAGAAAATGTCCATATCTACTCTTTATGTTTTGCTTAGCTGAAGGGATGATGACAGAAGCTTTGTATGGTTACTACAAATTCAGTATTCAGAACAGAAGGTGACCAGCTCTCTTTTAGTTCTTCAAGTGCCCTCACCACCACACTGTACAATTTAACAAAATGTAAAATTGCACCACGTTGCTCAACTCGGCAGGTTTCACAAAGTGGAAATAGGTTGTTTGTTCTTGGTTCAGGGAAATTGTTTTTTATATTTTTCTTTAACAGCTCCAGTCTAATGGATGATGTTCTGAAAAAATTGCATATTGTTCCTTGGCAGTTTCTGACAGGTGAAATGCTGCAAGTATTTGCTAAGGCTAGATTTAGTGAATGAAGATTGCAGTGGATGTACACACCCATTGGATACATCTGTGATATAATTGCCTGTGCACCACTAACATGCCCACTCACATTAGCAGCTCCATCATAACCCTGTCCACATAGGTATTGCAAGTTCTGTCCAATTCTTCCAGTGTTTTCAAAATAATGTCTATAAATCCTCCACCTGTCATATCACTTATCTTCACAAAGCCTATAAATTAGTGCAGAGTGGTGACTGTTCTGAGGTACTCACATCCAAAGTTTCATCTGCCAAATCAGAGAAACACTGTGATGCATTGCATTGTTCAACAATCTTTTGGACTATCATATCACCACAAATGTCTATTAGTTCATTCTGTATTTGAGGACCAGTATACTCGGCATTCATAGCTGCAGTTTTTAGATGATTTTTCAGGTCAGTGTCTCCTGATCTGGCATGAAATCTCAACAAAGCCCTGAAATTATCATTATTGTGTAAAGGTTCTTCACAGGTAATAGGCCCTAAATCATTGATCCTTCTTAAAACCAGTTATTGTTGGCCACAAAGGACAATAGTTTCCACAATTGGTAGAAGTTGCTTTCTTCTTTTTTCCTCTATCATAATGGGTTACATCAAGATGTTTTCCACTGTAAATTAGCAAGAAATTTTCAGCCAAGCACAAGTTGTTCAGATGGTATTCTACTTTTGGTGTCTATTGAAGACTTGTGTTGCATCTTTCCATCGCCGAAATGGTTTAGCAACCAATGCACCAAGCTTCTGATGACCACCTTTACCATCACCTTCTCCTCCAACACCACACAATACTTACAGGCCCTCTTGTGGCGAGGGGGCTTGCATGCAGCAGTGCTGCAGAATTTGAAGAGGCACAAATGGAGGGCGAAAAAGAGACACGTGCCAAGAGGAAGGCTTATCAAGCCAACCCCGACCGGGGCCGCCTTCCACCTGGAAACCAATGCCCTCACTGCAGGAGATGATGCAGATCAAGATTAGGGCTCCATAGTCACCTACGGATCCACCCTGGAGGATTATCCTACTCGGACAATGAGGGATCACCTAAGTAAGTAAGTACTTACAGGAGGCACATTGTACATGAAATGAGTAGGCTAACCAGGGAAATCTGTTGAGCCTGTGGATTTTGCACTAATTGAGCTTTCACTTGGTCATTAGAAGCAGCCTTGTTCATATAAAGTCCAAGTTTAACAATTACACAACTTTGTGTATTTACTCTTGTTCCATGGTTTCTTTGGCAGGGCTTGGATTAGATGAACCAGTGGTAGACATCCCCATTTCCACAACTTCCTCCGTTTTCACATGCAATCCAGGTCAACTCCCCACCACCACCACTAAGGCTTTTCCTGCCAGCTGTAGGTTGGCCAACTTGGTTACGTCCACTATGTGGTGGAAAGGTAGGTAATTATAGTGTGAGTAAATTATCAAAATTTGGTTGAGATAGTGCTTGCAGTTCTGGAGGGACTCTAATTTTGCTTCTCATAGACTTAGCATGGGAATTTGATTAATCAGTTAAAATTCATGAGTAAATCAAGCTTTTTAAAAAACTTTAAAATTTTCAGGGGTGGTTTGAACCCCTATACCACCCCCTTGACCACAGGCTTGCCTTCAATACATAGCCTGAAAGCAATTTTATACATAAAATTTAAAATAATTTTGTGCATGAAACTATTGGAAAGCAAAGGTGACACTAGCTCAGCCATCCATGTGGACAATTTTGGATTTTAAAATATTTTGCATTTTGGAATTCCATTGAAGATATGCTCAAACTTTATTGTCCTTTACTACAGGGAGCAAAATATCTTAAGCTGGTCCTTTTTCATTAAATCACCTTCCATTGAGGCAAACAGGCAGATCTCATAAAGATCAGCATCTTAGGCATATATCTGTGCTCCTATATACCCATACCCATCAGTAATAAATTGCCAAATTAAACCACAATTTCCAGAAATCATCCTAGAAGGGTAAATTACTACCAAAGATCTAAGAATTGCAGAGAGTATGCATAGTAGCTATGTGCTTTTAAGACATCTGTATTGTTATATTGTGTGTTGAGGCCTTGGCATTTGTAAGCCGCATCGAGTCCTTCGGGAGATGCTAGCGGGGTACAAATAAAGTTTAATGATAATTAATAATAATAATAATCTCTGACTTATGACGACACTAAGGCAAACCTTTTATCGAATTTTCTTGGGAAGATTTTTTTCAGAGAACATTTATTTTTGCCTCCTTTTGCACCAGATAGTGTAATTTGCCCAATATCGCTCAGTGGGGATTCCATGGCTAAGTGAGGGTTTGAACTCTGTAGTCATAGTCCAACACTCATACACTATATTGGCAAAGGGAAATTGAAACTCTCTAATAGACGCCAAGGGTGATGACCCTTGTTAATACTAAAGGAGTGCTCATCTACAATGGTAAAAAATGGGATTGAAGGAAAATTTCATGGGACACAGAATTATTCTTTGTATGGTCAGTAACCCCACCTCACCCACATAACTATACACTGCAACTACAACCTTGCATATCTGGTTCTTTTTTTCCACACTTTATCTTCATGACAACCTTATGTGGAAGGTTGGCCTAATGAATGGACAACTTGCCCAAGGTTGCCCATTCATAAGGACA
Organism: Anolis sagrei; assembly: GCF_037176765.1. Classification (NCBI taxonomy): domain Eukaryota; kingdom Metazoa; phylum Chordata; class Lepidosauria; order Squamata; family Anolidae; genus Anolis; species Anolis sagrei. The sequence goes on from NC_090023.1 coordinate 93,275,251, forward strand.
AGAACCTGAATCTTCCAAATCTCGGCCAATAATTCTAACCGCTATATCCCATTGACTCTATTCCTTCAAATAACTCCAAATGACTTCTAAACTGTTACAAGATTTGATGTCTTCTCCAGGGACAAGGAGGGGTGGTGGTGAACTTCATAATGTTGCTTCTAATTATTCCTATCCTTCTGACATTTCTGTTGCTAGCTGTAGCCTCTATTTGGGCCATTACAGTTTCAATGGTATGCATTTCCTTCCATTTTTTTCTAGAAAGCTTTGCATACATTATTCCTGTGCTCCAAATGTTAAGTAAGTTACAAACAAAACAATAGAGCCCCTTTGGTATGCCATTTTAAACTTTCATCTTGATCATAAAAAAAGTGGGAGGTGAAAACTCTGTGATCCTTGAAAGGCCTCTTTGTGAAAAAGAAATTTAATAACCTTGCTGTGCATAGACCAGGTGTTCAATACTAACAAGTACCGGTGATAGAGTGATGTTTCATTTTGACAGTGACGTCTCCGAGGTATTCAATTGCACTCAAAACATTGTCCATATGCAATATCTTCCAGGATTAGTGAATATCTGGTCAAACCATATAATTTTATTACACTACAGGGTTAAACATACTGAATGGCAGTGCCAGGGAACATTTGGAAACACAGTAACCTTGATGTTCAATGTGGGGAAATTTCAAGGTGTTTAATGGCTTCATAAAATGGCACACTTTTGTCTCACCCTATAACGTCAGCAGTAAATTCTTGCATTACTGCTGTTGTAAAATGTGGTAACGGAAACCCCAAGTTGTATTATACGATACCCCTGAGGTAAAAGTTAAGGATAGTTTTTCATCAGAAACGGCCACAGGAAAAACCATTCATTATCAGAACATGCCAGGAAGCATCTAGCCAAAGTTAAGCACTTTAAATCCTGTTGATTTCAATAAGGGACCCAAACCACTACTCATCTTTTCCCAACTATAACAAATGACCATAAGGAATACATAAGAAATCAGACATTTGCACACCTGGTTTAAGTGGTTTAAGACCCTTATTGAAAGTTTCTTTGAGAAAGAATACAATGTAAATTTAAATGCCTCAAAACAATACATTACAAAAAATGAAAACATAGAATCTACTAATTTCTAATGCTCTTTTACTATTATCCCATACATTTCAGGTAAGAGAGATAATTTATGACATAAATAAGAAAAAAATGAATAATATTTAAAATTTAGGTTTTAAAAGCTTTATTTTCTCTTTTGCATATATTGGCATATTCAGATTTAAGATTGCCATATTAAATTACTTGGATAAATGAATTAATTCAATTTGAAATATCTACATATGGACATAATTTTCCTACTATAACCTGCTATGTGTTTGAGTTGTATCTCATTTTTCTCCTGTAACACACAGAGCTCAAGATGGCTAGCAACAAAACCAGGTACAGTGTTCCCTCGCCTATCATGGGGGTTCCGTTCCAGGAACCCCCACTATAAGTGAAAAATCACGATGTAGGGATGCTATAATGTATATGTGCTGTATACCTCCGCCCACTCCTCTCTCTCCCTCCCCCTCTCTCTTCCTCTACTTGTATGCTACTTGTATTTTAAATTAATTTATTTTGAAAAGCCACAAAACAGGGAGTCCACGGTTAGCAAACCGCGAAGCAGCGAGGGAACACTGTAAATACATTAAGTTTTAAAACAAGATCTACTCAGATTCATTAAAGCATAAGACAAGTGAAGAAGTGTGAGACACCATTTGCTCAAATTAAAAAGTCCTGTTTACAGCAACCCACTTTAACTGCTTGAATAACAATGTACTTGCCTACTGTTGACAAAGTGGAAGATAGCCTTGAGGCACATCTGTACTGACCACTTAGGTTGGTGTGACAATAGATCAGCCCTGTGGCAGCTAAATATCATATGATACAGCCTAATCCAGGGGAAGGCTGCTTTAATGCCTGGATTCACCATGATTTGGGTTTTCCCCAAATTGGGGGTAGTCAAGACAGCTGTGCTGATTCATAGCTGTCCTGACTGACTCCCCCCCCCCCATGTCATGACTGCTTACAGCTACAATACCCCCCCCCCCACCTTTCCATAGGCAGTCTGGCTGCCCATAGACAGACTATGGCCTCACTAAGGAGGATGTCCGGGGGGGGGGGGGGGGAGAGCACTCTAGCTGATGAAGGTAGGTGAGGTTGTTGCAGCTGGTGAACAGCCACAACACGGGCTGAGAGGGTCCTCGAAGGTGGCTGCCCAGTAGTGCTAAACCATGTTCTGCATGGCTGGGCAGCGGCAACTTCCTATCACCCCCAAGTAGCAAGGGGACCATCAAACAGACCTGATTTAACAGGCCCTAGCCTTCTAGCTTCAGGAATGTTATAATGCTCTCACCCTAGGAATGTGATTCACAGCATATGACCTGCGGCTTGTCTACACTGACAAAATTGTGATTAGCCCTACATCTTCCAAGTTCGTAATGACTTTTCATCAAGACTGTTAATGTCACCTGTTAATGGTGAGATTGTCAGAACCAGCCACATATCTCCCTTGACAAATTTGCCTCAATATTGGGGAGCGATCTTTTTTTCTAATCCTTCACAATTTTTAGGTCACACCACCTTGAATGCTCTTCTTTTTATGTGTGTTTTTTTCCAACACGCATGCTTTGTGTCATGTATTAACATATTTTGTGTTATGTATTAATGCTGATATACTGATATGCAAGAATCCAAACACATCTATCTTCTTTTTAAAAACTTTTTCACATCAACTATTTTTATTGGGAATGTTAACCTTTAGGGTTATCCACATTAGGTGGGGTAAATCCAAAGAAAACATTACTAATAGTCATGGACACTTTGTATCAAGATCGAAGTGCTTATAAGGTATGATTTTTTAAGTCTATGTAGACAAGCCCTGATTAGGTTTTAGAAGCAGCAGGAATGCTTCCAATTCACTGAACACTGCTCTACACATCTCAAGACAGTAAAGTCTGTTAACGCTTTCACATGTTGATGCAGCTTCCTGGTTGTGTGAAACAATCGGTCCTATGCATGGCTCTTGAGTTCATCAACAGCCCCTCTCAAATATACATTCCCCAAAACATCAAAGCAATTGGTATGTCTTTGGAAGCACTCTTAATGCTCACAAATGTGGAAGCCTGCAAATCACTCAAGAGCAGACTTTTGGATCTTGACTTTCATAATCTGACTCTTGCAGCAAAAACTTGCTCCTCGACAACATCATTAATTCCATGTGAGTGTGGAGTCATGGCAGCATATCTTTGCATTTTGATTAATCCCACTCAGAGGAGAGCTTTGGTGACTGCAAGATGTAATATGTTGGCATCAGCTCTTTTGGATGAGAGATATAAAAAAGTGGAACATTTCAAAAAGGGTTTGTTCTGGTGACTTGGTCTCTGTCAAAATACTTCACCATTCTTTGTGTTGTCGAAGGCTTTCATGGCTGGAATCACTAGGTTCTTGTAGGTTTTTTCGGGCTATAGGGCCATGTTCTAGAGGCATTTCTCCTGATGTTTCGCCTGCATCTATGGCAAGCATCCTCAGAGGTAGTGAGGTCTGTTGGAAATAGGAAAATGGGTTTATATATCTGTGGAATGACTGGGGTGGGGCAAAGAGCTCTCTGCTGAAGCTAGGTGTGAATGTTTCAGCTGACCACCTTCATTAGCATTTGAAGGCCTGGCTGAGCCTGGGAAAATGTTCTGTTGAGAGGTGTTAAGATGTGCCTGGTTGTTTCCTCTCTGCTTTTTTGCTGTTGTAATTTTAGAGTTTTTTTTTAATATTGGTAGCCAGATTTTGTTCATTTTCATGGTCTCCTCCTTTCTGTTGAAATTGTCCACATGCTTGTGGATTTCAATGGCTTCTCTGTGTAGTCTGACATGGTGGTTGTTGGAGTGGTCCAGCATTTCTGTGTTCTCAAATAATATGCTGTGTCCAGGCTGGTTCATCAGGTGCTCTGCTATGGCTGACTTCTCTGGTTGAAGTAGTCTGCAGTGCCTTTCATGTTCCTTGATTCGTGTTTGGGCGCTGCGTTTGGTGGTTCCTATGTAGACTTGTCCACAGCTGCATGGTATACGGTAGACACCTGCAGAGGTGAGAGGATTCCTCTTGTCCTCTGCTGAACGTAGCATTTGTTAGATTTTCTTGGTGGCTTTGTAGATTGTATGTTATGTTTCCTCATCAGCTTCCCTATGCGGTCAGTGGTTCCCTTGATGTATGGCAGGAACACTTTTCCTCTGGGTGGATCTTCATCTTGACTCTCGTGGCTTGTTCTTGGTCTTGCAGCTCTTCTGATGTCTGAGGTGGAATATCCATTGGCTTGGAGAGCCCAGTTGAGGTGGTTCAGTTTATCTTGGAGGAGATGTGGTTCGCAGATTCTTTTTGCACGGTCTGCCAAGGCTTTAATGGTGCTTCTTTTTTGACTTGGGTGATGGTTGGAGTTTTTATGTAGATATCTATCTGTGTGTGTGGGTTTTCTGTAGACGGTGTGACCCAATTGTTGATCTGGTTTGCGGATGACTAGGACATCTAGAAAAGGCAGTCTTCCTTCATTTTCTTTTTCCATTGTGAATTGGATTTTTGGGTGGATGCTGTTAAGATGGTCCAGGAACCTGTTGAGTTCTTCTTCTCCATGGCTCCAAATGGTGAAGGTGTCATCCACATATCTGAACCATATCGTGGGCTTTTTGGTTGCTGTCTCCAGGGCTTGTTTTTCAAAGTGTTCCATGTAGAAGTTAGCTATGACCGGGCTGAGAGGACTCCCCATAGCTACTCCATCTTTCTGTTCGTAGAATACATTGTCCCACTGAAAGTAACTGGTGGTGAGGCAATGGTGAAACAGAGCGGTGATGTCTTCTGGGAACCTCTGGTTGATGAGTGCCATGGTGTCTGCTACTGGGACCATGGTAAATAGAGATACCACATCGAAGCTGATCAGTTTGTCGTTGGTATTTAGCTTGAGATTGCTGATTTTTTCTATGAAGTGGGCTGAGTCCTTGATGTAGTGTGTGGTGAGCCCAATATGGCTTTGTAACTGTGCAGCAATAAATTTTGCTAGGTCGTATGTGGGGGATCCAATGGCACTCACGATGGGTCTGAGTGGGGTGGAGTCCTTATGGATTTTTGGGAATCCATAGAGCCTGGGTGGAAGGGCTTCCGATTTACATAGCTGTTGTCGTATGTCAAAGTTGATTGAGGAGTTCTTAATCAGAGTGTTGGTTTTCCTGGTTATTTTGGAAGTTGGGTCTTGCTTGAGTTTTTTGTATATAGTAGGGTCCAGGAGTTTTCTGATCTTCTTCTTGTATTGCTCTGTGTGCATGATTACTGTGGCATTCCCCTTGTCTGCTGGCATAATGAGGATATCAGGATCTGAATTGAGCTCTCTGATGGCTTGTCTTTCCTTCCTTATAATATTACTGGAGGGAAGTTTTGCCTTTTTCAGGATCCTTGCTGCTTCCGCTCGTACTTCTTCTGCTTCTTCCTCTGGGAGGTGATAAATTGCTGATTCAACAATGTTTTCTACTGGGATCCTGGTGGCGGTTACAGCAACGTTTCCTCCTTTCGCTAGTATGGATACTTGGTCTTCAGAGAGTTGTCTGTCTGTCAGGTTGATTTATTTTTTATTTATCGTGTCATCAGCAACCATTGTATTACAATTCTAACAGAGCAAAACAAACACACAGATTAAAAAGAAAAAGGAAAAAAACACACAGATTTTGCAAATTTGGTATTTGGTTAAATGTCCTTTGACCAGTATCTGGCCACTTGGAGTGCCTCTGGGGTTGCCGCAAGAAGGTCCTCCATCGTGCATGTGGCAGGGCTCAGGGTGCATTGCAGCAGGTGGTCAGTGGTTTGTTCTTCTCCGCACTCGCATGCCGAGGATTCCACCCTGTAGCCCCATTTCTTGAGGTTGGCTCTGCATCTCGTGGTGCCAGAGCGCAGTCTGTTCAGCGCCTTCCAAGTCGCCCAGTCTTCTGAGTGCCCAGGGGGGAGTCTCTCATCTGGTATCACCCATGAATTGAGGTGCTGGGTTTGGGCCTGCCACTTTTGGACTCTCGCTTGCTGGGGTGTTCCAGCGAGTGTCTCTGTAGATCTAAGAAAACTATGTCTTGATTTAAGTCGTTGACGTGCTGGCTGATACCCAAACAGGGGATGAGAGATGTCTCTGCCTTGGTCCTTTCACTATTGGCTGCTACTTCCCGGCGGATGTCAGGTGGTGCAATACCGGCTAAGCAGTGTAATTTCTCCAGTGGTGTGGGGCGCAGACACCCTGTGATAATGCAGCATGTCTCATTAAGAGCCACATCTACTGTTTTAGTGTGGTGAGATGTGTTCCACACTGGGCATGCATACTCAGCAGCAGAGTAGCATAGCGCAAGGGCAGATGTCTTCACTGTGTCTGGTTGTGATCCCCAGGTTGTGCCAGTCAGCTTTCGTATGATGTTGTTTCTAGCACCCACTTTTTGTTTGATGTTCAGGCAGTGCTTCTTGTAGGTCAGAGCACGGTCCAAAGTGACTCCCAGGTATTTGGGTGTGTTGCAATGCTCCAGTGGGATTCTTTCCCAGGTAATCCTCAGAGCTCGGGATGCTTGTCTGTTCTTAAGGTGAAAGGCGCATGTCTGTGTTTTAGATGGATTAGGGATCAGTTGGTTTTCCCTGTAATAGGCAGTAAGAGCACCTAGAGCTTCGGAGAGCTTCTGTTCAACCATCTCAAAGCTCCCTGCTTGAGCAGTAATGGCACGATCATCAGCATAGATGAAACTCTCTGTCCCTTCTCGATCCAGAAGCAACCAGAGATGACTTGTCAGGTTGATGATGGTCCGTGATGTATCCAGTTCTGGTTTCGGCTGTTGCTTTTGGCGTTTGTGGAATTTTTGTTTTTGTCTGCTGGTGTGGACAGCCATGTTTTTCTCCATTTTCCTGTAAGAGAGGTTGTCTATTTTGTCCCAGTCCTGGGAGTTCATCTTCTGGCTGATGTTGATATGGAGGTGCAGCAGTTCCTTGTCTGTGTTTGCGAGTTCTTTGTGGATGGTGTGAATTCTCTCTCGTAAGAGGTCGCATTCTAGGCGGTCATAGATCCGGTGAGCCTGTGGTGTTTTGAAAGTCCTTTTGGCTGCGAGAAATTGTGGGATGGTATCTGTGTCTCTGCAGCGTAGAAGGAAAGTCAGGGAGCACAGTAGATGTGCTTTCCTGGTCCTTAGTTTCTCCAATTTCCGTGTGTCTTGGAACAGTTTCTCCCCGTAGAGATGTTCAATGTATTGTCGAAGGCTTTCAGGAAAAATAACATACAAACAATTTCTTGCTGCACAGTTACAAAGCCATATTGGGCTCACCACACACTACATCAAGGACTCAGCCCACTTCATAGAAAAAAATCAGCAATCTCAAGCTAAATACCAACGACAAACTGATCAGCTTCGATGTGGTATCTCTATTTACCATGGTCCCGGTAGCAAACACCATGGCACTCATCAACCAGAGGTTCCCAGAAGACATCACGGCTCTGTTTCACCATTGCCTCACCACCAGTTACTTTCAGTGGGACAATGTATTCTACGAACAGAAAGATGGAGTAGCTATGGGGAGTCCTCTCAGCCCGGTCATAGCTAACTTCTACATGGAACACTTTGAAAAACAAGCCCTGGAGACAGCAACCAAAAAGCCCACGATATGGTTCAGATATGTGGATGACACCTTCACCATTTGGAGCCATGGAGAAGAAGAACTCAACAGGTTCCTGGACCATCTTAACAGCATCCACCCAAAAATCCAATTCACAATGGAAAAAGAAAATGAAGACTGCCTTTTCTAGATGTCCTAGTCATCCGCAAACCAGATCAACAATTGGGTCACACCGTCTACAGAAAACCCACACACACAGATAGATATCTACATAAAAACTCCAACCATCACCCAAGTCAAAAAAGAAGCACCATTAAAGCCTTGGCAGACCGTGCAAAAAGAATCTGCGAACCCCACCTCCTCCAAGATGAACTGAACCACCTCAACTGGGCTCTCCAGGCCAATGGATATTCCACCTCAGACATCAGAAGAGCTGCAAGACCAAGAACAAGCCACGAGAGTCAAGATGAAGATCCACCCAGAGGAAAAGTGTTCCTGCCATACATCAAGGGAACCACTGACCGCATAGGGAAGCTGATGAGGAAACATAACATACAAACAATCTACAAACCCACCAAGAAAATCCAACAAATGCTACGTTCAGCAGAGGACAAGAGGGATCCTCTCACCTCTGCAGGAGTCTACCGTATACCATGCAGCTGTGGACAAGTCTACATAGGAACCACCAAACGCAGCGCCCAAACACGAATCAAGGAACATGAAAGGCACTGCAGACTACTTCAACCAGAGAAGTCAGCCATAGCAGAGCACCTGATGAACCAGCCTGGACACAGCATATTATTTGAGAACACAGAAATGCTGGACCACTCCAACAACCACCATGTCAGACTGCACAGAGAAGCCATTGAAATCCACAAGCATGTGGACAATTTCAACAGAAAGGAGGAGACCATGAAAATGAACAAAATCTGGCTACCAATATTAAAAAAAAAACTCTAAAATTACAACTGTTTCCAAAACAGCAGAGAGGAAACAACCTGGCACATCTTAACACCTCTCAACAGAACATTTTCCCAGGCTCAGCCAGGCCTTCAAATGCTAATGAAGGTGGTCAGCTGAAACATTCACACCTAGCTTCAGCAGAGAGCTCTTTGCCCCACCCCAGTCATTCCACAGATATATAAACCCATTTTCCTATTTCCAACAGACCTCACTACCTCTGAGGATGCTTGCCATAGATGCAGGCGAAACGTCAGGAGAAATGCCTCTAGAACATGGCCCTATAGCCCGAAAAAACCTACAAGAACCTAGTCATTCTTTCTTTGTTTGCCCCCAAATATGATAATATGCAGATGAAATAAAGGAATTCCATTTTACAGTGTTCTCAATGGCAAATGTGTTAAAAAATCCTTATCTTCCTAACAACTCTGATTGTGAGACTTACAAATTTTATTCTTGACATTAGTAACTTTTAAGTATGTTTTTTTTATCTGTGATTTCCTCTTGTTGTATATACCTGTGTTCTGATTTTGTTGTTGTATGCCAATTGAAGCTGTGTGTGATGTAGTGTGATCATCTATACTAGTGATGGCAAACCTATAGCACGTGTGCCAGAAGGGGCATGCAGTGCCCTCTCTCCTGGCACATGTGCTGTCGCCCATGACCCCACTTTCCTGCATCCTCCTCACTTGCTTACCCAACTGTTTGACGTCTCCCCTTCCACTCACACACACACGCACACACACTTGCCCACTCGCCCTTCAGCTTGTTTTGTATTGCAGTTTAGGCACTCCGTCTCTTAAAGGGTTTGCCACCAATGGTCTATCTATACCAGGGGTCCTCAAACTTTTTAAACAGAGGGCCAGGCCATAGTCCCTCAAACTATTGGAGGGCCGGATTATAATTTGTAAAAAAAAGCATGAATGAATTCCTATGCACACTGCACATATCTTATTTGTAGTGCCAAAGACACTTAAAAACAATATAATAATTAAAATGAAGAACAATTTTAACAAATATAAACTTATTAGTATTTCATTGGGAAGTGTGGGCCTACTTTTGGCTGATGAGATAGGATTGTTGTTGTTATTGTGTGCTTTCAAGTCATTTCAGACTTAGGTTGACCCTGAGCGAGGGCCAGGTAAATGACCTTGGAGGGCCGCATTCGGCCCCTGGGCCTTAGTTTGAGGACCCCTGATCTATACCATTCAGGAAGCATTTTAAAAAAAACAGGATCAATTGGCATTTGGAAGAGTCGATGAAGCTCATATAAGTCCTAGAAACTGAAAACTAAAATTAAAAAGAATCTTGCATGGTAAAAACATCCATTTCTTTATTACCTAGAACAATTCTATGGTCGACAGAGAGCATATGAACAGAATTAGCTAGTGTGCCTTTCTGACATTTTAACAACAGAAGACAAGCTTCAGTTTCAGAACCTTTAAGACATTTATGTTCATATAATTCTATTTATATGAATAGCACTTTCCCCCATAAAAATCTAATTAAATTTATGTTTTTTTCTGGAATGTAGTTAATTTATTATAGCATGTTAGTATAACAAGAATCTTATTATTCACTTTCAGCCAAAAGGTGGGAGGATAGAAAGAATAATTGTCTGTTTCTTCTAAAGCAATGCTATAAAAGGTACCTAGACCAATGTTAGCCCTATTTCTAAATAAATGTTTTGTAGAAAGGCAAAGCCTCATTTGAAATGTTCAAAGCTTAGGGCACGAAGAAATAATATATCAATCATATGCATATGATTCTTAGGTCATGATACATATAGTTTCCAATCTTCCATCTTCATTATACTTGGCTGAAGATCATACCATACAATGTGTTACATAAAATATGCAGTAAGCCCCTCTTGTGGAATCTTTTTTACAAATGACTATACTTTCTACATATGGGTCCATTTTGTGCCATGGATTTGCAAAGGAGGCTATGGGCGATTGTACACAGACACTACAATCCAGTTCAATGCCAGCTCGACAGCAGGGTGTCCACAAAACATGCATACTCCAATGTGTGCTGCATTACACATCAAGCCATACACAGTATGTTAAAAAAAAACTCAACCGAAAATCTTCAATAAGTCAGCCAATCAGAGTATATATCATGCATGGCACAAAACTGGTTGATCCTGAGGGAACATAGATATACACATTAGAGCATCTCGGCACATTAGTTTTTTAAAACCCTCATATTTTCCGGTGGCTGCCACGCAATGGATACTGTGGTTCCTGGGCTCGGTTCCAATCCACAATCAGCAGGTACTATGGCCACCATTCCAGCCTAAAACTGTTTTTTGGGCTGTTTGTGTAGGCACTGCACAGCAAAATAAGTTTGTTTAACTCCACATCCAAACTAGATTATAGTGTTTAAGTAGAGCTGCCCTATGATAATGAAGACTATTATGGAATACGTAGCTAGTGGGCTAACAAAACAGGATATTACTCACATATCTAGCTACAGCAGTGGTTCTCAACCTGGGATCCCCAGATGTTTTTGGCCTTCAACTCCCAGAAATCCCCACAGCTAGTAAACTGGCTGGGATTTCTGGGAGTTGTAGGCCAAAAACATCTGGGGACCCCAGGTTGAGAACCACTGAGCTACAGTATGCAGAATTTAAAGTTCAGGCAAGGGGGATCTGATTCAAATCAAGGTCCTGTTGAGAACCTATGGAGCTTTAATCCTTTCGTCTATTCTGTTGTGTTTTAACACTCAATCATGGGATTTTTCACCCACAGTCTTAAACAGTTTAACTAAAATACAAGACCACTTCCTCAATGAGAGCTATGCATCCAATCTGGCCAACTCCTGATTAAAATATTGGACCAATTCAGACTGACCTCTTTCAGGTCTAAATTGGTTCAGTTTTATCCTAATTGTATCTGAATTGAATTAGGCAGAAGTAAATTGGATCAACTGAGTGGTCCAGACATCAAATCACAGTAAAATAAAGGCAAATAAGATGTCTAAAAAATATTGTAAAACAACAGCAGAGACGGTGAGGGAGAGTTGGCTTTGGCTCATGGACTGTGCAGTTATCCAATACAGGTTGGGAATCTCACTTGCATTCTCCATTTAGAATGATTGGGATACTATGATGGAATCCTGTTGAGTAGTTATGTTTGTATAAACCAGAATTATGTACATGTGTCAGTTTCATATTGAAAATATCTACATAGCCTCTAGTTTAGGGGATAGATAGGAACTGTGAAAGCCCCCAACCTCACATACTAGATAGCATCCTCTGTGATCAATGGGCATTTGTTCCTTGGTCAATCAGAAGTTATATCTGGCACCAGAAAAAATTACCACAGGGGTCCTGCTTCTGCCTGACACTCTAGAGATCATTCACAAGAGTGAGAATGTCAGCTGCTTCCCAAGTGACAAGGGAACAAATCCACATTGATAATAGTGGCTGCTTGCTGGTAAGTAGGAATGGGGTATCAAAATGGGATTCAACCCATGGTAGTATAACTACAGTAGATATGCCTTAATAACTCCCCCATAAGATTCTGCACATAATTTTGTTTTAGTTTTGCTTAAGAGCTTTTTTGGAATTTGATGACAGGCTTATGCTTTCATTAGAAGGCATTTCACTTTCTTTCACCCTACCAACACACAGGTTAATGAAGAAAATCTCAATGTATTTCTTTTCATATTGACAATCTATTTTTGTCAAAAAAATACCCTACTTTTTGATACTTGGATACTATTTGCCAAGAACCTTCCAATCATTTTGCAGTCCCTTCAAAGACTTGGCATTTTTGAAACTTTTTCCACTATGCAATTCTGCTGTAATGTTAATGGAAATCATATTTGTAAAATCTTATGAAGCACTCAGAACTACTAAATGTGAAAGTTCTTTTGAGTCCGCATAAGGAACCTGTGCAGTCTGCCTCTGAAGAAACAAATCTGAATTCTGGCCAGAGTTGTTTCCTAATGTAACAGTTGTAGGCAGAACTACGATTTCTTTTGTTTAATGCATTATAAGCTGTGATGGATTTTCCTAATGGGCAAACATAGAATAATCAATCATAGGTTACAATAAGGACATATGCACGGGTATGTTGAAATGATATTTGCAAACCAAGATGGCCACAAGATGAATAGTGGCATCAATGAATAATGTAAACGGCTGTCCAACCCATTAGACATTTCACAATGGAAATGTTGGTTTCAAATCTCTAGTTTTGTGTTGGATTCATAAACAACCTTGAGCAAGTCAATACCAATCAACATTTACATAAAAAAAGAGTGTTAATGACCTGCCTTTGAGCCAATAGGTATCCTGCCAGTATCCCCCCCCCCCCCAAGTCTAGTTTCTAGTATATCTTGAAGGTAAAGCAGAAATTAAAATGAAAGAGAGTTAACATCTGTTGGCAAGATTTGGAGTTCTTAATTTACTTCTCTTTCATGTCAAGATAAGTAATTGTGCGAACAAAGGGAGGCATAGGCAGTCATCCCAGCATAATAACCTCCAAATCTTGATCATGTACACACACCATCACAGAGTGCTTCTGCGGATGAGTGCCAAAGACTAAGTGAAATCATTGATTTGAGTTAAGATTACACGTGCATGTAATTTGTGTAACCATTGAAACATGCTAATTTCAGCTGTTATATATAAAGGTACAGGTTTTCCATTTGTAATTCTTAAAATACAATACAGAATCTGTGATATCTGCTCCTCTCTGTCAGTCTTACTGTGCCCTGAATACTGCAATGTCCCAGACCATTCTGGGCCTTGCTGCATCTTCCATATCTGCATATAGCTATCTGCTCATCTTTGGGATTGTGGAAGTCAGAGAGAGTTTGAACATTGGCTGCAAAAAGCTTAAAAGAATTGGAATGTGATATAGCCTGATATTAAACAGATTACATGGCTTATGTATGTATGTATTTATTTATTTATTGTATCAGAAGAGAACCAATGTATTTGAGAAAATACAAAGTTTAAAAACTTAGCAATCTATTGAATGTCCTTTGACCAGTAGCTGGCCACTTGGAGTGCCTCTGGTGTTGCTGTAAGAAGGTCCTCCATTGTGCATGTGGCAGGGCTAAGGTTGCATTGTAGTAGGTGGTCTGTGGTTTGCTCTTCTCCTCACCCACTTGTCATGGACTCCACTTTGTAGCCCCATTTCTTAAGCTTGGCTCTGCATCTCATGGTGTCAGAGCACAATCTGTTCAACGCCTTCCAAGTTGCCCAGTCTTCTGTGTGCCCAGGAGGGAGTCTCTCATTTAGTACCAGCCATGGATTGAGGTGCTGGGTTTGAGCCTGCCACTTTTGGACTCTCACTTGCTAAGGTGTTCCTGCAAGTGTCTCTGTAGATCTAAGAAAACTATTTCTTGATTTAAGGCATTGGCATGCTGACTGATATCCGAACAGGAGATGGGCCAGAAATGTCACTGCCTTGGTCCTTTTATTACTGGCTGCTACTTCCTGGTGGATGTCAGGTGGTGCAATACTAGCTAAATACTATAATTCCAGTGGTGTAGGGCACAGACAGCCTGTGATAATGCAGCATCTCTCATTAAGAGCCACATCCCCTGTTTTAGTGTGGTGAGATGTGTTCCACACTGGGCATGTGTACTCAGCAGCAGAGTAGCAAACTCAATAATAATAATAATAATCATCATCATCATCATCATCTCTTTTTAATGCCCTGCCACCATCTCCCCAAAGGGGACTCAGGGAGGCCTACATGAGGCCAAGCCCGGAAATCCATTACAGCCAAAAAACAACAACGGACTAATGGGAAATTACATCACAATAGAATACATAAAACATTCAAAAACACACAGTGCAAATTAACATAATGGAAAATCAAACACAGTGGGAGGGCCAAATGCACAAATTAACATGATAAAACCCTGGATGAGATAGCAGTGAAAAGGGTATATGTGTGCAGGAGGAGCTCGTAGGGGACAAAACAGTGGAGTTAAGCCTTCATTAAGGGGGGAGGAGTGCATAATGAGGACAACACTCTGGGTGAAACAAACAGAAATGGGATATATGGTCACTTTCCAAAGGCACATTGGAAAAGCCAAGCCTTTAGATCTTTCTTAAAGACTACTAGGGTGGGGACTTGCCTAATATCACCAGGCAGTGAGTTCCAAGCCAGGGGGCCACAGCAGGGGCAAATGTCTTCACTGTATCTGGTTGTGATCCTCAGGTTATGCCAGTCAGCTTTCATATAATATTGTTAGAATAGATTATATGGTGAGTAAAGAAGTCTAACATGGATATAAGCAAAGAGGTGGCAGCAAATTGGGGGCACTTTGTTCTTCAAATGTTTATACACACGAACGCATACATAAGGGAAAGGGAGAGGGAAAGGGAGCGAGGGTGGGTGGGTAGGTCCAAGGGCAAAACTTGATTTTAAATCATTTTCCCATACATCTCCTTAAATATTATAGTTTCTGTAATATTTTCCAGTGATGCTTGCTGGATATGTGCTCATTTTGTTTAATTTAACATCTGCTTTTGACACCTTAAACCATATGATATTGTTTGGCCATTTATCATTTTAATGGTTAATCTCATGGCTTGGCATGTATTAGATTTAAGTTTTATCTGTGTAATCATTTCTCTTTGCCATGTGCAGATCAAGGATTTCACATTCTTTACTTTACATAATGGCAAACCTCAAGGCTCAATACTGGGCCTTATATCTTTGATTATATTCAAGTCCTCTTGAAGTGTTGATTATGTCATATGGCTTTCATTTTCCCTTGCACTCTGATGATATTCAGATCTGTGGTTTCCTTAACCTTTCCTACTGAGGTCAGTAACTGTATCTTTGAGTGTCTAACATCTGTCTCATGCTGGACATTTTATAATTTTTTGACATTAAACACAGGCAATTTGGAAGATTGTTAATTGGCACCGACAGTTTCAATTGTATATTTGGATCGGATTGCACAGAAAAAGTTCAATAACTTCTGCTAGAAATCACAGCAATATTTTTGCCACCAAGCATGTTTTTATCTAAGGTTTAATTAAAATTTTCTTTTTAAAAAAAATCACAATGTCATTGTCAATTATTAACAGGATAAATATTCTTACATAAGACCATCAGAAAAGTGAAATATGTGATTCATAATTTTGTGCTTCATTATCTTAGTTGAGATAAGCTGTCATTTACTTCTTCTCTTCCAAGTGTTCAGTTGTGGACCGCCATCTCTGATTGTGTTGGGGAAAAGGTGAGATAGTAGAATATACTTGTTCATCACAGCAGTAACCAAGTCTCATTTTGATTCCTTCCAATAAGTACTCCATTTGGTAATTATATACATTCATTATTAATAATTTTAAAATAATTAACATCTGGATTTTTTATTTTGCACTTGGACTCCTCATACCTTTTTGATATTGTATTGCACATCATGGTTTGTAAGCCATTATGTTAGTCTGAAAACTTTCTTGAATACCTTGGCAAGAAACCAATATTTAATAAGGAGTGCTTCCCAAAGTCAAATGATTCCCATACATTAAATAAAACTCAGCTGATTCAAATAGATGTAAAAATCAAAATGGAGTTCTTTGAACATAACATCATGGAGTTTACTCTAGTGTCTCTGAGACACCAGAGCACTCCCATGCCATGATTCATCTCACGGTGAAGAATGCAAAACATCGGGAGACCCACCATGGGAAAAGACTGATAATTCCGGCCTACCCTGAGCAGAGATTAACAATGAGAGCCAGCTTGGACTGGAATGGGATGCCTGTAGAATATTTGTGAAATGGGGCTGGGGGTGGAGTTTTAGGAAGATATCCTTTTTTTGCTTTTTCTGGCCTCAGTCTGTGAGAGACAATATTATACAGAAGTGTCAGAGAAAGGAACCCACAATATCTGCTTTGAACTGGGTTATCTGAGTCCACAGCGCCATATATTCCAGTTCAAAACAGTAAATGTGGGATTTTATGCAGCTGTGTGGAAGGGGCTTCAGATAGCAAGGATGAGAAGGTGCTGTTTGAAAGCCAACCTTGAGCTGGAGCTCAGCAGTGCCCAAGCAGCTTCCTCGGTCAAGCTTGTAGAAAGAGCCTATGCAGGACACTACCACTTTGCATCCTGCAGAACAAATACAAACAAGTTCATCTGAGCAGGCAGAAGAAGGATTAAGTGTTCTGGCTCTTTAAAACCTGCAAAGGGATAAGTCCATTTCACAGGTCCTCTGGATTAGTAGAGAAAATAGACAACATGTAAGAAGCTAGTATAAAAGGTGCCCTAGAGTGGCACCATGTTACTGACAGCAACTTCAGCATTTGGAGCCGTGACCTCAGGCTGTTGGCACTCTTGACTGTGAACTATTTCATGGACTCTGGCATTTGGATTTGTCCATTAATCCTTGACTCTAGAGTATTGGAATCAGCTTGGGAACTTGGAACACAGCCATATAACCCAGAATATCAAGGTAGAGCCACAATATTTGGTTTGAACTTGGTTACCTGAGTCCACACTGCCATATAATCTAGTTCAATGTGGATTGGTTAGATCTGTTGAGGGTTGCAGTTGAACAACATGTGGATGATCACCCAGGCCCCTTCTACGCTGACATATACTCATAGTATCAAAGCAGACCATCTACATTATCAACTTTGAACTGGATTATATGAGTATATACTACCATATAATCAAGTTCAAAGCTATTATCTGGATTTATATGGCAGTGTAGAAAGGCCCCCAATTCCCACCATGATTTAATCTCTTGGCAATTCTGTTATAAAAATTGTCCTGAGAATGACAAGCATGGGCCCCATCTATACTGACTATTTAATGCAGCTTCAAACTGCAGTGGCTTGACAACAAATAGCAATGAAAATGTACAAAAGAAAGCCAGTGCTCTGTGGTTCGTATAGTAGTCACCATCTGGGCCTCAACCTGGTTCCAGGATTTCCTATGCAATATCTGCACAGGAAAACCAATTTCTTCAATATCAGTTTGAAACTGACTTAAGTTGTTAGTGTAGGTGTACCCATGGCATGCCTCTTTTCTTTCCAACAGAGGAGTCTAAAAAAGAAAAGCTTCACAATTTTTAGCTATTTATTTGTATCTTGGCTATTTTTCACCACTTCTCAGGGAGTTCTAAAATCCTCACCAAGGAGAAAAAATAAGGATATTTTCACATAACTGCTATAGCTGCATCCTGTAGATTTTGGGGGTTTGTAGTTTGATGAGACTCTGGAGCTTTCTCGCTAAAGATCTGAATGCCCCACACTAAACCCCAAATCCCAGGATTCCATGAAATGGAACCATGACAGTTAAAGTGAAACCATTGCCTGCTTTTGAACTATGTAGTAGGAATGTCTGAGGGAAAAAAATCATTAAAATATAAAGGAAATTAATATTCATTTGGTATTTAGAAATAAACGGGTAGAGGGACATAAAACTGCCAGCAGTGTATCAAAAAGAGAAAAATACACAATTCCTTTGGCAAAATTTTTCTAAATTGCCTGGTAAGAGGGGGCGTGTCAGATAACATCTGTAGTTCCCATCCTATGGGATAGGAGATGGCAGATCATCATGGCTCTTGGGCTATTTCAAAAACAAATAAAAAATAAGAAATTGTCACCATAACACATGAGTTGCAACAGGAAAATATCAATTTTTCCAAACACCAATATTTAATTAATAGAAACAATCCCCATTCTGTTTGGAACTGAGCCAGTACATACCAGACACAGCAATAACAGACTTGTAATATCCAATCAGTGGAAATTATGACATTCTGAGGTCAATGTTCATCATTAAAAGGAAATTAAACCTGAATTAAGCATGCTTAAGTGTGTGGAGTGATTAATTACCCTGAAAGAAAAGTCATAAAGAAGTTTCACATCCCCATGTGGATTACTGATCTGCCAAGAATCAGGAAATTATCTGAAGCCACAAGTCTCTGAAACAAATGAATGTATAGTGCTGCACTAACAGAATAACAAAAGATAGACCATGTATGCCACTGTAAACCTTGATCAAAATTAGATCTATCCACAGCCTTGCTTTAAAATGAATTGTGTAGTTTCTAAGCACAAGGCAGTTTAAATTGACCAATTTTTTAGAAATCTGACCAGTATGGACTGTTTCCATAATTTGTAAGAGCAGAGAGAAACCGAATAAGAGCATAGGAACTACTCTCTAATAGGACTTCAGCTAAGGGAAGTGATAAACTGTCTGGCATTCAGGAATGTGGATGAGTCATAGTTTTGGCAGATGTCCTTTATTCTATTATGCCATTGCTTATTCCAGAAGAGAATCAGAGAGTGAGCAGAGAGAAACAAAACAAGAGAACAGGAGCATAAGAACTCAAGTTTTCTAGAGTTCTAGTGTTTCTAAACTAGTGGCAGTCACCAAGCCATTTGCTGCAGGTCCCTGGAGGGTTATAGGGTTAGGAAGGAAGGAGGGAAGGAAGGAAGGAAGGAAGGAAGGAAGGAAGGAAGGAAGGAAGGAAGGAAGGAGGGAGGGAGGGAGGGAGGGAGGGAGGGAGGGAAGGACCAGTTGTGGCTGACAAGCACAAATATGGTATCAGTTCCTAGTCTGTTGAGTAGAGAAATAATCACTGGTCTCCTACATCAGATAGTTTGAGGCTGCTTCCAGGCATACATAAAACCCTTGTGGAAATGGGTTAAAATAATCCACTTCCATGCAGGTTCGAAAAGGGTACTTGGCAGCCATGAAGCCTCTCCTTGTGTTATCCTGAGTGGAGGAAGTGACACCTAAGTAGATGGGAGGGGTAAGCAGAAAATTGCCTCCATGTCCCCTTCCCCATACCATCCCAGTCTCATCAAACATCATTTCCTCCACTCAGGATGACAAGAGGATAGGCTTCATGGCTGCCAGGGACCCTTTTCAGTAAGTTTTAAGGGGGAAGTTTGGGACTTGGGGTGCTTCTTTGCAAAGCTTGAAGGAGTGGGATGGCTGTGGGGACTGACCCCACAGTCAGTCCCCACTGGCCCAGCACCTTAACAAACCCTTGCCTTTCAATAAGGCCTGAATTTGCTAAGGGTTTAATTAATGCAGAGTAAACTGGGAGACCTTCGGTTACTCCACATTAATTCGCTTTTACCAGAGACATTTTTGGGCGCTTCTGGTAAAAGCGAGACAGGTCCCACGCAGACTTCAGATTGATGGGTGCAAGTATTCCTGCCAGATTGGGTGGGACAATGTGTCCAGGGCTGGCAAAACAATGGATGACAATAGCTGTTGGCATATATGAATGAATTCCCAGGACAAAACAAGGGTAGTTCAGAGAAGATAATGTGCCTTGATATTTTGGAATGTATGGCAGGGTATAAGGGCCCTAAATGAGAGAACTTAAATTACAGCTTGGCTTTGTAACAGCAAAGGCTCACAAGGAGCTTTCGGTTTCATTCCAAAGTAAATGTAGGTAGGATCAAGTTGTGTCACTTAAACAATACAGAATTGTTGAGCTGGTGTAATACTGAGCCTAGTGTCTGAGGCTCCTTCTACACTGCCATATAATCCACATTATCAAAGCAGATAATCCACACTATCTGCTTTGAACTGGATTATATTAGGCCACACTGCCATATAATCCAGTTCAAAGCAGATACTCTGAATTTTATATGGCAGTATAGAAGGAGCCTGATCGTAAATGTATGGCAAAGATCGATCCAAATCCCCCACTTCCCTATCAAATTAACTTGTGCAAGTCTTGATCTCTTAGCTATCCTACTTCAAAGCATTGCTCAAGTGATTTAATAAGTTATTTGAAGAAAGAACAAGAAATGTCCACATACAGAAAGTACAAACAGATAACTATGAAAAGAGCTATGGTAAGTGCGAGGAAGAGGGTGTATACCTGAAAAATATTTTTTGTTGCTTACTCAGACTATATAATTTCACTTTATAAGATGCAAGCCATATTTTTTTCCTGCTATATGGATGCCAAATGGCATGTCTAGCCATGATTTGTTGCAATTAGGAGGAGAAAGGTCTTACCCACAGCATGTGAAGAGAGCAAGAGTGACTATAGATGAGAGAATGCAGTGAGACAAATACTGTAATTAAAATTGCTGTAATTATTGTCATGCTGGAGGGGAAATTATTTCAAACTCAGTATTTCCTTTTCTCCCAGGGGAACAGATTTTTTTTTTGCAAAGTATTTCTCAACATGTGAAATATGGAGGAGGGAGTGGGGGAAGAAGCATCAACCACCACAGGAGGCAAAACATATTTGAAAAGGCACAGGGATTGTTGGTGGTCATGTGACACTGAACATTAGGTCTGTTTCTAAGGAATACCTCAGGTAGTTGTGGTTAGAAGGGAGATACCTTGATAGTTTCCGCAGTCTGTTCTTTCCGCTTTTTTGAAGAGGGTGATTATGGTGGCATCCTTGAAATCTGCTGGGATTTTCTTGGTCATTCACACTTTTTCAATGAGCCGGTGGAGTTGTCCACCCTCTTTAAAGATTTCAGCAGGGATCCCATCAGGTCCGCTGGCTTTGTTATTTTTTTGTTGGCTGATGGCATTGCTGCCATCTTCCAGACTAGGCAGTGCTGCAACTCATCTCTGTTTTATTGTTGTGGAATTTGTGAGAGAACCTCTTCGGCCACATTGGAGCTGCAATTCAGGAGGCTTTGGTAGTGTTCTTTCCAATGTAGTGCAATTGATTTTTTGTCCTTCAGAAGTTTGGTTCCATCTGATGAGTGTAGAGCAGTGGTTCTCATCCTGGGGTCCCCAGATGTTTCTGGCCTACAACTCCAAGAAATCCCAGCCAGTTGCCCAGCTGTTAGGATTTCTGGGAGTTGAAGGCCAAAAACATCTGGGGACCCCAGGTTAAGAATCACTGGTGTAGAGGCTGTATGCCATAGTTTCTTGGTCTGTAGATGACCTTTGTGGCTTTGAAAAATCCCTGATCATCATGGTATCTGCCAGGTGTTGGTTTTCTTCAGCCTTCTTTGTCCACCAGATGTTCTTGAGTTCTCTTATCCTTCTTTGGACCTCAGCTTTTGCACTGGCATTGGTCTTTTACTTAGCAGCACAGTTGACATCTCTCTGCCATGTTTGGAAGGCTTTCCTTTTCTTGTCAATTAGCTGTTGGATCTCATTGTTATTTTCATCAAACCAATCTTGATGTTTCTTGGATTGATATCCAATAGTTTCTTCACAGACCGTGATGATGGAGGTCTTCAGTTTGTTCCAATGTTCCTCAACATTCTTGGGATGTTCTATGGATAGATGGTCCTTGAGTGCTGTTTGAAGGTGGGCTTGTTTGGAGGGTTCATGAAGGGCTTGGGTGTTCATTTTGCACCTTGTCTTTCTTCCTTGGAGTCTGTGCTTGGGGGCAATCTTGATAACCATTGTGGATCAGATTAGCCTGTGGTCTGTCCAGCAGTCATCAGCATCTGTCATGGCTCTTGTGAGAAGCACATCACAGTGGTCTCTGGCACGTGTTATTGCGTAGTCTAAGAGGTGCCAATGCTTTGACTGGGGGTGCTTCCATGATGTCTTGAACTTGTTTTTCTGGTGGAAGAGCATGTTGGTGATGACAAGGTTGTGTTCCACAGATTTGGTGAGAAGCAGATAATAAGAATCCATATATCAGCAAACTATACAATGCTTTCATACAGTTATGCAAATAGCAACTTTTTCACTTCTTGAACATGTGTGCAAAGACACGAGGAACATATGGCTGAAGGACTTGATTTGGTTAGATACATAATCTATAATTAGACCACATCTATTTGATTATTCAGCTTTTTCTGACTAGCATACAGAGGTTCCTTAATACTGAATATGGGTTACTAGCTATGCCCTTATTAGGAAATCTGTCAGCTTTATTATATTAGTGGTTTTTAGAAAGTAGGGAGCAAAGTCAAAATGGATTTACATTCAGGAAGGTCACATGAATTTCTCCAAGGGCAAAACATTGTTCAAGTGCTCCATGGTACATTGTCTTTTACATTTCAAATTGCCATATGACATGTACCTACTTTGTTTCCAGAGATAGATTATATTTAACATTTCTCCAGTGCACCCTTTACCTCTGGCAAAATAACTCCACAAGGCTTTCTATTATTTACACCTTGATTCACAGTTTCTGTAAAATTCTGCTTGCCTCAAGAAGTCCTTGAGCTTATAATGGTTTCTAGCAGTCTGCTCCACTGTCCTTGATGGCATCAGACAGATAGTACAAGTTGTGACCCATCAAGCTAACTGGAGTTCACCATCATTGCATTATGATTTACCAGGTGCTTGACAACTTGTTTTTTACAGGCAGAAGGAACTGGGAAGTTATTTTAATTATGAAATCATACATTATTGGATAGCAAGGCATAGTTTCCTGACACACAAAGAATGATTTTACCATAGAACTGAAGATTTTACCTTGTTATTATATTTACTCATTTTAAAAGTAACTGTCCCAGCTTCACTTGAAAGGCAACAAAACTATAAAATACCTGCTGTAGGATCTGATGTGTCCAGATAAGCTTGATTAGTAAACCAAGTAGACCCATGATACAGGTTTTTTTCTAGACTTATGTGTTCATAGTGAAGAAAAATACAATTTTTCACAATTGTGTGCATTTTGATCATTTAAAGATTTCTACAGACTCTTAACTAGCACCAACCCATAAGTTGATTGAGGATTGTGCATAAAAATTTCCCACAGGTTGTTCTTTCCTTCACAGTTTCTTCTGCTCTGAGGCAATGTTGTTATATATCCATGGAAAACACTACTTGGTACTTTAATATTGGCACCAGATCCTGTCTGATCTTGAAAGCTAAGCAGGATTAATACTTAGGTAGGAGACAGCCAATGAATACCAGGTGCTGTAGGCTATATTCAGAAGAAGGAACGGTGAAAGAACTTCTGAGTATTCCTTCTCTAAGAAACCCCTATGAATTTTATGGGGTCACTATAAGTCCATAAGCGACTTGAAGGCACACACACACTTCATCCTAATTAAGTTTGTTTTCTTCTTGACCCTCTATCTCTGCTGACAACTGCCAGGGGTATAATTACAGCACAAGGAAAAATGAGGGTATTGCTTCCCCAAATAAAAAAAACTGCCCTCTGTGAAATTTTCCATCAGTCTCCAACATCTAACATTGTAGAGAATTCAACAGTGAAAGTCTTAAAAATATTTTTGCTATGCTCAAACCCCCTAACAACAATTGACTTACTTCACCATGTATAAAAAGAAGAGGAAGAAAGAGGGGAATGGGGTAAGGAAGAGATATGCATAAAGGTATATATCTGTAACATATCTTTTATTTATTTATTTAACACATTTATACCCCATTCTTCTCACCCAAAGGGGACTCAGAGGAGCCTTACACATAGGCAACAATTCAATGCCATAGAAACAACATACAATTAAAATAAAGATTTACATTCAAACCAAAGAATTAAAACATCTAAACATTGCACCAATTATTAAAACTAAGCAGGCCAAGATAATAATCCAGAGTCATTCCAGTTGTCATTGCACATATTCGGTATCAATTTCTTGCACTACAGTTAGTATCTAAATGCTTGATCCCATAGCCACATTTTCACTTTCTTTCTGAAGGCCAGGAGGGAGGGAGTTGATCTAATCTCACTGGAGAGAGTTTCACAGCCGAGGGGCCACCACCAAGAAGGCCTTGTCTCTTGTCCCCACCAACCATCCCTGCGAAAGTGGTGGGACCAAGAGCAGGGCCTCTCCAGAAGATCTTAATCTCCAAGATGGTTTATAGAGGGAGGTACGTTTGGAAAGGAAAGCTGGATCAGAACCATTTAGGGCTTTATAAGCTAAAGCCAGCACTTTGAATTGTGCTCAGTAGCAGACTGACAAATCTATAACAAGTGGGATATATATATATATATATATATATATATATATATATATATATATGCCAGGTGTGTGTAGGTATATATATGACAGGTCCTCCCAAAATGAATGACTTCTGAGTATTTTTAGAAGTATCTGCTTACTTTCAGTAGCATTTTACATTGCTTTTTATTCTATATATGATCTGGAAATCTGCTTCAACTTTCTATCTCATTATGTCATGCCCCACCTAGAGAAGTTCTCCTTAGTGGCAAAAATCTAGGATGACAGGCTTCAGCTGGAAGGTTCTGCATCAAAGGTATGATCCACCAAGAAACTTTTTAATCCTAGCAACCACTGTATTTATAAAAAATAAATACTGCATGTTTTAATCACCAGTATTCAGAAAGGCAGTTTATTTTTTCTTTAATAATGTTATGCTTTGTATTCACAATCGGTATCTCTCCTCATTTAGTTTTAATTCTGCAGCTGGAGCCTTTCCTACTATTAGTTGCAGTCTCTCATTATAATTCTCAAGAGTTTTGAGGAATTTTTGTCCTTTCCTCTCTGTGCTCTCAAAGATTTCTTATGGAATGCTGTGGGAGAAAACATCAAGCCCAATAATTATTTATTACTATTTATTTATGTTGTTTTTATCCCACCCTTCTCACCCCAAAGGGGACAGAGAGTGGCTTACAAGTTATATGTACACATACAATATATTATATTATTAACATAGCATAATATTAGTATTATATATGAAGACAGCTCCTGTGATCTGCTGCCTTTCAAAGCCATCTTCTATGTGCTGAGTCAAGTTCAGCACTTGCGATGTGCAGCTTTTGCCTTTTCTGAAGCCAGCTTGCTGTGGGATCAGACAGGGGTCTATATTTTCCATAATTCTATGCAAAATAAGTCTCTCCAGAACTTTGTAGAGGTGGCACAACAGGGAGATTGGTCTGTAGCTTTTTGCGTCATTACGGTCTTTGCCTGGCTTCAAGATGGCGATGACTCTTGCTTTCCTCCAGATTTTGGGGATCTGACAGGATGCAGTGCAGTTGTTCATCAGCTCTAGCAGCCAGCGCCTTGCTTTTGGACCAAAGTTCTTGATTTGTTCCATCCGTAGATCATCCAAGCCAGCTGCTTTGCCATTCTTACATTTGTTGAGAGCCATGTCCAATTCAGTAGATATAAAGGGTTCATGAAGGTTGTTGTTCTCAATCTCTTGTTGTCTGGCTATTGGTTTCTTTCCTACTTTGGTGGCAAGGTTGGGTTTCCCGCTCTTCAAGAGTTGGTGTGCTATCTGATCTGCCTTTATGTTGGCATGGGTATTAGTTTGTGAGGGGTCACTGCTCAGCCGTCTCAGCAACCTCCACGCCTTCTGGCTGCTCCTGCCCATGTCGACCTCTGTGATCAGCTTGATCCACTGTTCTTTCTTGGCTTCAGAGGTGGAGGACACAATGTTCTGCGCTGCCTGAAGAGTCTGCTGTCAGCAGCCTATGATACTGTGAACCACTGCCTCCTTCTGAGAAAAATGTATAATATCACAAAGGACTACCACCTCACCCGCCTCATAGGAAACCTTCTACAAAATAAGGAGCTTTTTTTTGTTGAGTTCCAGGGCCAGAGAAGCAGATGGCGGAAACAGAAGTACGGCCTGCCTCTGGGGGAGCGTGCTTGCTCCATCCATGTTCAACATCTACACAAATGACCAGCCACTGCCAGAAGGGACAGAGAGTTTCATCTATGCTGATGATCGTGCCATTACTGCTCAAGCAGGGAGCTTTGAGATGGTTGAACAGAAGCTCTCCGAATCTCTAGGTGCTCTTACTGCCTATTACAGGGAAAACCAACTCATCCCTAATCCATCTAAAACACAGACATGCACCTTTCACCTTAAGAATAGACAAGCATCCCGAGCTCTGAGGATTACCTGGGAAGAAATCCCACTGGAGCATTGCAGTGCACCCAAATACCTGGGAGTCACTTTGGACCGTGCTCTGACCTACAAGAAGCACTGTCTGAACATCAAACAAAAAGTGGGCGCTAGAAACAACATCATACGACAGCTGACTGGCACAACCTGGGGATCACAACCAGACACAGTGAAGACATCTGCCCTTGCGCTATGCTACTCTGCTGCTGAGTATGCATGCCCAGTGTGGAACACATCTCACCACACTAAAACAGTAGATGTGGCTCTTAATGAGACATGCCGCATTATCACAGGGTGTCTGCGCCCTACACCAATGGAGAAATTACACTGCTTAGCCGGTATTGCACCACCTGACATCCGCCGGGAAGTAGCAGCCAATAGTGAAAGGACCAAGGCAGAGACATCTCTCATCCCCTGAAATTTCCAGCTCATCCCCTGTTTGGGTATCAGCCAGCACGTCAACGACTTAAATCAAGACATAGTTTTCTTAGATCTACAGAGACACTCGCTGGAACACCCCAGCAAGCGAGAGTCCAAAAGTGGCAGGCCCAAACCCAGCACCTCAATTCATGGGTGATACCAGATGAGAGACTCCCCCCTGGGCACTCAGAAGACTGGGCGACTTGGAAGGCGCTGAACAGACGCGCTCTGGCACCACGAGATGCAGAACCAACCTCAAGAAATGGGGCTACAGAGTGGAATCCTTGGCATGCGAGTGCGGAGAAGAACAAACCACTGACCACCTGCTGCAATGCACCCTGAGCCCTGCCACATGCACGATGGAGGACCTTCTTGCGGCAACCCCAGAAGCACTCCAAGTGGCCAGATACTGGTCAAAGGACATTTAACCAAATACCAAATTTGCAAAATCTGTGTGTTTTTTTCTTTTTTCTTTTTAATCTGTGTGTTTGTTTTGCTCTGTTAGAATTGTAATACAATGGTTGCTGATGACACGCTAAATAAATAAATAAATAAATAGTATTATATATTACTATATTGCACTATACCACTATGCTGCAATATTATTAGTAATATTACATGTAATATGTAATCTATAATACAGGGTTAGTCAAAATGCATAGGCCAATAAGCCATTCAATAGGCTTCTTATTGGCCTATGCATTTTGACTAACCCTGTAATAACCTCAAAAACCAGTGCCTCTGAAAAATGTAATAGAATAACTGAACTATTGTATTATTAATGGCATCGCAAAAGTGTTTTGTGAGAAACACTTGCCAACAACATCCACAGGGGTAACCAAAGTATTGACATACTCCACGTTGGTACTTCACCCAAGATTTCTTTTCAGATACATTTTTTGAAAATCTCATTTTGTATCTCTTAAACTTCTTTTAACAAATGTTATGAGCATGTCTCTGGGGACTTTATTTCTAGATAGAATTTTCTAATGGCAAATGGAAGATCCTATAAAAATAAATGACAAGTGAATTACACTATGTAACATGATATTTGTTCCTGAATTATAAATGTCTTTTCCTAATTGGTTCTATCATAAAAAATATGGAAAAAAGTTTACTAAACTGCAAAACCTTTACTTTTGCGAGACATCCTGCAGCACATTTGCTATAATCTCAACCTATTCAACATAGTTTGGGGCAGCCAGAAAAATGATGTTTCTGGAGTATAATATTGACTTTAAAAGTAAGTACCACAGATCTAAACAGGAAATAAAAGTTTCAGACGAGGAACATTTTTTTTTCAAATTTTGTTACATAGTGTTGTAATTCTAACAGATGTGCCTCAACAAGTTATGCAGAAATGCAGAGACTATTATATTTTGAGACCATTTGAGAAAGAGAAACTACAGATTTCATTGGTTAATACTACAGGGAATATTGGTGACCCGGAGAACAAAGATTCTTGCTAAATTCAGTGATAAAGGCACAAGAATTTTATGAGAGAAATAGAGAAGACTGGAATTCACAAGATCAGTCACTGCAGCTATCATCATAAAAACACAAAGAAGAAGAACAAACAAATAAAGAACAACACAAACTATTATGGAGACAAATCAAGAAAAGATTCATCAAATCCAAGAAGCAATAAAGAAAAAGAGAAGAAAAGTAAAAAAAAAAATCAATCAGCAAATGTTAAAGTAATTCAAGACTGATAACTGAATGTATAACTGGAAATGTATAACTGGTAAAGAGAGAAGATCAAGAAATCAAAGGAGAGGACAAAATAATACAGGAGTTTTATAAGTTTCTCCAAGATTTATACACTAAGAGAAATGAACCTCTACAAGAAATTAAAGACAGAGACAAAAATTACAATTGGGCATGATTTCATGTTGGAATAATTTGTAGAAATTAGCAGTGAATCCATCTGGGCCAGGGGAAGAATTGGGTTTGAGATTCTTGCCTCTTATTTTGTGCCTTATTTAACTCTTTTATTATTTCATATCTTGTATTATTAGGTTATTGCCATTATTTTTACTGTTTTATTTTGTTTCTGTTAACCATTTTATTTGATGTTATTGTCTACTTGTATGTATTTTATTTTGCCTTTGGTAATTATCCGGGCTTGGCCTCATGTTTGCCGCCCTGAGTCCCTTTGGGGAGATGGTGGTGGGGTATAAATAAAGTTTTATTTTATTATTATATGGTCACAGTTCAATCTACTAACAGTAATTCCACCCCCACCCCAACCCCTTTTCTCTTTCCTGTTTTCCCTTTTCTTGTTTTTGTTGTTGTTGTATAAATTGAAAGTTTTAAATAAAAAAGAAAATAAAGCAAAAAATAGAAAAATCTCACTTTGCATTTACATAATTGTGTAGCTCTTGATAAATGGTTAAAATGCACGTCCCATCAGCTCTACAGTACTGCCATTTGTGAAGAAGGTTGTGAGTTGCAGTACAAAAATATCTGGAGGTCTATATGATTTTCAGGGCCTGAATACCCTAAGGTCAGCAGATCCCACTTGATCTTGAAAGCTAAGTAGGATCAGTCCTGGTTTCTACTTTATTAGGAGACTGCCAGGGAATGCCAGGGAATACCAGTTACTATCAGAGGAAGGAACTGGCAAAACTAACACTGAATTTTCCTTGCATAAGAAAATCCTATGAAATTCATGGGGTCACCATAAATTGACAGACGACTAGAAGGCACGTGCACACACATATGATTTTCACCCCTATTCCATCGGTGAAATCCCATTCTATATAAGCACACTCACAATGAGACTTTTTCTCCCCCTCCTTTTGTATCCTCTTAATTAGTTCTTAGGAATCTCACAACTCATCAAAATAGGGTTTTTTGGGACATACAGCAGATGCAAGAGTGAAGGAGAGTTTGTTTTGCCAAGTGCATCTGTCCCATTGGTGAGCAGACTTTGCTGGATTTCACCACATTTACAGTTTACTAGTTCTATCAAAACTTTCAGTAAGATGAATCCTCTACATCACCACATGCTTGTTTCTCCATTGATCAATTAAACACAGTGTGTCATATGTTCTGCGGTCAACCATAAATGCTTCATTATTTGAAGGAATACCAAACAAAACATTTTTGTTGTCTCCCTAATTAACTTCTCATTGTCAGGCACCAACTGTTGGTATTAGTTTTCCTCCATATGCCCTGAGTTTCAGTTTTCTATTATTCATTTGTTTCCTCTTCTACCAGCTACCACACTTTAAGTAATCATGCTTTATTGTGGTTTAGCATATCTGCCCTAATATTTGCTTGTTCCCTCTATGTTTTTTTTTTTTAAGCCGTACCAAAGAACTTTATTGTTTCAGCATCACGGCATCTTGCTTATACTTATTTTCCATCTGTGCTCATACTTACACACACTTCATTTTAATGTAATAATTCTTTTGTTGGCACCTTCCCTTTCTATACTTCCTTTTCTAGGATGACATTTTTATTGTTAACACCCCATCACCCTTCCCTCTTACCATATATTTACCCTATATCTTTATCTTTAACCAGCTCACAATTTCCTTAATTTCTGTACAATATTTACATTGGCTTTGCCTCATTCTGTCCATTCTATGTATATTTTCCATTTATTTTTAATTTCTTCTGTTTTAGCCTCCTGTACATCAATCCCGAAATCAGTCCAAGCACACAAATAACACTGACTCCAAAATAATCTGCCAAGCCCTCTCTACTAAATAAATGAATAATAAAAGCCATGGCAGATTGTAGCTCAGTGGATATTTTAATGTATTCCTTATCATTTTTCTTTAGGGAAAGTCACAATCCTTTGACCTACACAATTCCTTCAACTTTTCAAATTTGGAATAAATAGTCTACAGTAAACAACATTCGGTATTTTCCCAAGCCCTAAAGTTCTATTTATTCTTACTTTCTTACATTTAGATGTTGTGACAGTTTCTCATTTGAGTATACTTTTTGTTGTTGCCTGCAGACAAACTAGATTATTATTTTTTTATGAGCATGCCACTATTTGTGGTTAGCCTGACCCAGTATGTTTTCAATATTATTTTCACTGAAATTAGAACATTTGAGTATTTTGTGGACATTGAACGAAGCCCATGACTATAGCTGTGGAGAACCACAAAAATTCTGAAGGACTGAGTCATATTCAGAAAGAAATGCTGGGATTTCTTTTTTAAATGTAATAGTAGTCTAACCCTCCCCCTTTTCCTTCCTTCTTCTCTCTCCTGCCTTTCTTACTCCATATTGCTCCTATTAATACTTCTATGAGTGGAAAAATATAAAAAAATTGAATTCAAGCTATAAAAGTAATCTTTTTTTAAAAAAATGTTTCATGTGAAATATAATTAATGATGTATTGTCACATAATACCATGGCCAAATTTATGGGACACATAAACCTGCATTGTATAGACCCAATATATGTGATTATTTTGTTTTCTCTGTTAGCAAGCCCCAAATGATGTATGATTATTATATCTGTCTTCCTACTACTTTCCAGCTTGAACTCCATGAAACTCTACCTCATTATTCCATTTTCTCTTTTTTGCTGCCACTCTACCCATTAAACCCATATCCCACACTTTATCTATTCTCTTCATCCCTAACAATTGAAGACCCCTTTCCCTTATAGTAATACTCCTATAACCACTTATCTGTGCTTTCACTTACCCATGCCCAGCAGAAAAAAATGGTCTTGCTAGGAATTTGCTAAGTACTCCAGTTGATTCTTTGGTATACTTCCTCCTTAAATTACAATACAGTTGCATTGGAGGAACCAGCAATTTTTAGAGAGGCTACATCATTCTTTAGTTGATGGATAGAGCCAAGTTGTTTTCCACTCATTTAATGTGATTTTTGGGGTTGGGGGGCACAAGAAGTCAGCTTCTCTAAAGTCTTACATCCTTTGGACAAGGGCTGAAACAAGATTGCAATTCTCTTTTGCTCCTTCATGCCAGATCCTTGATCCTTATATATGTTTGCTGTGGTGTGTTGCCCCTCTGTTGTGTAATGATCATCACATGAATGAGGTCCCCCAGTCTGATTCGCCCGCCTCTGCAGTGAATTGGTGGAGTAGTGGGGCAATCACGACATCCCACACCCCTTCTCTCTTGCTGCAATACTTCTCCATGAGGAAGAATCACCACATGGCTCCTCCCCCCCCCCCCCCATGCTGGCCCCGCTGTTTTGAACTGAACACAAGAACTCTCCTGTATTCTGGGGGAAGCATTCTGCCATGTTGTTAAGTTGCGGAATGTCGTGTGATGGGCGATGTAGGGCTCCGAGGAGGAAACATCCTGGAAGCATCCTAGGATACTAAAATCACTTCATGTGATGAGATGTGAGAAGTAACGCATACACTGTTCTCTATGGTTGAAATCCTACATGTGCACATAGGCCACATACATAATTTCACATCCCTGTGCCTTGCAATTCTTAAGCCCTGAGAGGCTCCCCTGCTTCTGTCACTTATGAAAGGGGAAGAGTAATGAGCGAGATTATTCAGACTTTGTAGAAGTAGCTGGTCTCAGCTTGCTTGAAGAGAGAAATGAGGGTGCATTTTAAAATAGAATGCTTTCACCTTTTCCTTCTTCCAAGAATTCATAGCAGTCAGATTTTCATAGTCTGGGCCTCCCCTTCTGCTCCTTTCTTTAGTAAGAAGCAGCAGCAGTTGCCCCACCTGATGCTTGACAGATGCTGGGCATGGGAGATTTTTGGACAGACCACAAAGGCAAGAGAATCACATTATGTCCACAAAAAACACTTACACACATGCACTTCACTTAAATCCATGCACAGTGAGAATTTGTTTATGGAACTGCTGCTCATCCTCTCCTTCCTTCCTATCCTTCCTTCACCTAATAGACTTCTGGTCTACTCCTACATGCCCTCTGTCACATCACAGATTAAAATACATATGTCTTTATCATGTGATTGTGTCATTGAATTTTTCGGTTAAGCAATTTGACTGCGGATGGTATGGGGTGGTAGTCAAATGCTTTATGCCACATGCTCTAAATAGTTGTTTTCACTCTTGGGACACATGTGACTAAGCAAAACCACCATTTGGTCCAGGAATCTGAAGGGGCAATAGAACAAGTCATACATTTCATACTCAAAAGGCAGCTATGACACCCCCCCCTCTGAACAAATCTTGCTGAGAAAACCTTGTGATAGGGTTGCCTTAGGGACACTCAAAGTCAGAAATGACTTGAAGGCACATGACATTTTTAAAAAAACTTAAATTTTTTGAATGTGTAAGTTTAGTTATAGACTTGTCACATACATTTTCTGTTCGCTTTACATTCTCCTGAAGAGGAAGTGCACTGGAATGTAAGGCATATGCATAATCATCATTCACTTAAATATTCATTTATAGTAAATGGCATTCACTGCTCTTTTGAAACATATGTTATGGCTTTTAAAGTCCAAAGGATAAAACAAAGAGGAACCATATTCCAGTTCATCTGTATGTTTAAACTGCTTTAATCATCATGACTCCATCTCTGGATTTGTAATTTAATGATTTACTTAGAATTTTGCTTTTTTCTAAAGGAAATATATCCAGGCCTAAAACAGGTTGTTGTAGTTGTCTGATTCAAAGGTACATCTGATTTATGGAGACCCTGCTGTTACCTATCATAGATTTATTCACAGGGTGTTTGTTTTTGCCTTCCTCTGAGGCTGAGGGAGTGTGACTTGCCTAGTGGCTTCCATTGCTGAGTAGGGATTTTGAACTCTGATCTCCAGAGCTCTAATGCTCAAATCACTTTACCATATAGCCTAAACATGTGATGAAACTCCCCCCAGTGCTCCCAGAAGGAAGAATTTAGGCTTTGTTGGTGTATTAAAGTGTTCCATGTTTATTTGACCAATTTACCCAATCAAATTAAACCTAATTGAATTTAATTAAACAGCTTCCAAAATAGGACCATGATTCTACTTGATGATGCTTTATTTTTGCTAACATATCCACCTCCTCCCAAAAAATTCCTGAAAATTGGTCATTGATATACCAGCTGCACATTGATAGTGACTCATTAATTTCTCTGTGCCTTTCATGGCTAGCGAGATGCATGAAACACTTTTCAACAGCCTTTTAAAAAGGGTAACGGTCGCTATTTTACCACTCTCAATTCATTCCATCAATACTATTTTAGGGAAACTGACACCCGTCTGTCTGCATTTCTTTTCTTCATAAGTGCTGTACTTTGATAACTTAATGTACTGCCTTGTAAAGCTCACAAATCAAGTTCTCCTACATCACACCTCTGTAGCACCATGGTATCACATAAAATTTTCTCAAGGACCTGTGGAGGAGATTCACACTATCTTTCATCTAAATGCCTACTTTTGTGAGACCAAAAAACAAACTCATGTAAATTGGTGGTTATTTCAAGTTAAAGGAGTCTATTGACAAATTTCTGCAAATAGAAAGAGTGACCTTGAACATGCAGTTTTATTTGAAATATGTCTTTGGCTCTAAGGTGAAAACATTCCTGTGGATACATTAAGTATGGCAGTTGATGATGTTCAATTCCTGGGAATTCCAGCTGCCAAAATAAATAAAGTTATACATTGACCATATCTGCCTTTGGTCATTTTTTCAAGCACATATTTGTGTGTGCTGCAATTCTAACCACATTTTGTTGCCCAGTCTTATCTTTATCAGTTGAACTTCAGTGTTTGCTCTCTAAAATTAATACCTGGAATTTATTCAGATGAGTATAGTCTGATGTGTTATCTCCAGGGAAGTTACAGATACAGTTTCTTTCTGTAACTCCATCAGCCAAACTCCATCAGCCTTATATTGTGCCTGATCCCTGTGCTATACAGAGAGTGATGACCAGGGACTGTTGACCACCCTTCGGCAGCCATGGTGCTTTTCCTTCTCTTGTGTTATGACCTTTGACTTATTCACATGTAATTTTGACCCTTAAACTTGCCCTCATCTTATATATGATGTCAATTTATACATGAGAATAGATAGTCCTTTAAATGTACTATATCATTACTTTAGAAAGTCTTGTGGCAACAACGGTGTGAAATAAAACAAAAAAACACAAAGGCAGCCATGCCAGTTCATAAAGGTCCAAATACAAAATACATTTCTAGGCAGTACCTCTAACCAGACCTGCTACAAAAGTGTGCAAATTTTCAAGGTCTGATGGATCAATAAAATTGTATATGGCTCACAAAAAAATTTTAATACCTATATATCAGCTATAGCATTTTATTAGAGAGGATGGAGATATACAAAATGTGTGTCCCTTGCACAGAAATCTGGCTGCGTGTTTATGTGTGAGATGGAAATTCTAGTCTAATGAATCTGGAAGGTAGAAGGTTGGTTTAAATGGCCCTAGCACAATTGTTCTAGGAAGCCTAGTAATTTATTTATTTATTTACTTGCTATATTTATACCCCGCCCTTCTCAATCTCAAAGGGGACTCATGGCAGTTTTACACATAGCCAACTATTCAGTGCCTTAAAACAATGTACAATTAAAATAAACATTTTAAGATAGAATTAAAACACATTAAAACATATAAAACATTAAATTCACTATTAACCATCCAATCTGCAATTGTAATATACAGTCTGGTCAGGAAAATATCATACCTCTGCACCCCTTACTAGAAGTGGCTGCAAAACCTATGGAGAGAAATTGAAATATTTATTTTGGGGGGTTTCGCTCTTTTGCCATACGTGGTCAAAAGAAGAGCAAAAGATAAGCTTTGGGAATGAACTGAAAATTGTTCTCCTCCTCCAACTCCTTGTTCAGTTCCCTAATTGACATTACAAATCATGGTCATGGTCAGTGGCTCAGCTGTCAACCAAGTAAATTACTTTGACTGAGTGGTCATGTCTCTGGAAGCATTCCTTGTAGTTCTAACCTATTTGGATAAGGGTTTGATCTCACTCCTACTAGGGGCTATAAAAGCAATACTTTCTGCAGTAAAAAGCCCACGGAAATTTAATTTTGAAAGCAGAAGAGAGAAGATATGGTTGGCAACTTTTCCCCTCTATTTTACTGTCAATCGGACATTGAATAAATATACTTGGTAAGTGGAAACTGCACTCCAGTGGTAATGTCCAGCTGTTTAAATATTGGTACATGCAGCATAGCTTTGCTCTAAGTGAGTGCATGTATGTATGTATGTGTGTGTGTGTGCATAAAGGAGAGAGCAACAGAAAGAGCAGAAGGGCAAGAGGGAAATTGTTGCCATAGCTAACTTTTCCTTTGTGACAACCTGTAATAAACTTGTAGACAAAGAATTTCCTTTCACACTTCCTTTCTGGTTCCACTTCTAAAGGACACATGTAATCGGAATCTAAGGAAATGGGGACTATAATTTTTTCCAGTCATTTTTTAACCTCTGAAACTTGACACAGTATTTCCTGTGCTATTTGGCTCCAATAAGACATCTCTATTAAACTATACTATAACTTAATAGGGGGAGAGGATGACAAGCAGATTTTCATCAATGGCATTAGTGCTAGAAGTGCTAATGGATAAAGAATTCAACCGAGCAATATGTTCTTTTTAGAAACCAAGAGAATGGATCAGTCCTGTTCACTGCAAACATTTGAAAGATATATTGTTGAAGGCTTCCATGGCTGGAATCACAGGCGTGTTGTGTGATTTCCAGACTGTATGGTCATGTTCTAGCAGCATTTTCTCCTGTCGTTTCACCTGCACCTGTGACTGGCATCTCTGAAGAGGATCCTCTGAAGATGGCAGCCACAGATGCAGATGAAACATCAGGACAAAATGCTATTAGAGCATGGCCATACAGCCCGGAACTACACAACACCCCATTTAAAAAAAAATGTTTCACAGTCATTTATTGGTGTCATGAGGTTTATCTCATCATAGAGTTGGTGTTCCAGCAATGAAGAAACTAAGGCTGCATGATGGTAGAAGGTATGTTTTACAACCAAAAGGCTCTACCATTACTTCCCTGAATCACCAGACAGAACTGTGAAAGATCTTAATTGATATTTCAGAGAATTTCTGTCAGTCAGTGCTAATAATACTCAAGTAGACATATCAATGTTTGAAATGTAAGACAACCCCAATTAAAACTGCATAGAAAATGTAATCTTGAATTACAAAAATTCTATTGCCCCTTCAGATTGGATTTGGAGCAAACTGAGGATTTCTGTGGTTGCAGAAAACAAGCTTTGTTTGCTAGTATTTGGGGGAAGTGGGAAGAGAGAGAATGCCTGGTTCAAGAAGCAAAATAACTTAGCTAGATGTAAATGAAGCTGAAGGAAGACAGCTTCCA
The DNA here is from genome assembly GCF_037176765.1 of Anolis sagrei. Classification (NCBI taxonomy): domain Eukaryota; kingdom Metazoa; phylum Chordata; class Lepidosauria; order Squamata; family Anolidae; genus Anolis; species Anolis sagrei. The sequence goes on from NC_090023.1 coordinate 93,312,290, forward strand.
AATTATGAAGGAGGTGTGGCCAGGAAAAATGTGACTAGTGTCAAGGTTAATCATATAGAACAATGCAATGAAAATCAAACAGGAACTGTGGATGCAAATAGGAAGAGAGAGGAGAAGGAAATACATATTTCCATGCTTTTCAGTAGCTCATAATAGAAAATACAACATAAAAAAATGTTTCTCAAGCTATCTGATGTGTCGTGTACAACATCTTCCAGTCAGGTGAACTTCAAAAGAAAGACCAACAGTAATATAGTGGAAGCTGAGAGAAAGAGGGAGGCTATTTAAACACTCGTTATTCACTCTTAATGGTGGGTTTATATAGGTTCCTATATAAATGCTCTTGTGTTAGAGCAAATATAGATCTATGATAAACTTCGTGGCTTATCTGGACAAGAGATACAAGTTAAAGGCAATTATTTGAAGTCTGGTTACTTAAAAGCCATGGTTATTTAGTCTCAAGCTGTGTAAACAGGAAATCTCATCAGATTATTCTGATAATGGAGCATTTGGTTTCTAGAACACCAAGCAGTTAGCATTTTAACTTTATAACCATTCCCTGGCATAACTATAATAACCGGATGCTTTGACATATTTATTTGTAGCAATTCCGCTCATAAACATTTCTATATTATTAGGTTTTGTTTTACTATGATGGCATATCTTTTTAACAACCTGACATCTTTTTCATATGAGAAAGTGGGCATCAATTGAATTATAACATGATTGATGCATCATCCAATTATAGCTCCATACTTTATAAACTATCTGAAAACAAGCAAGTGGTGTTATTAATTGCAAGCAGATGGTGACAATGATGCATAGCACAACTTAGATTCTGATTAAAGTATGCAGTTTTTAGTTATGTATTAAAATCTGCATTCTATATATATTTGACGGGTGACTTTAGGTAAACCCATAGAAAATGAGACACATCCAGAATTACTAAAGATAATTTTTGAATTCATCCCAATAATTATGTCTTCTTCAAATGGCTATAAGTTGTGTTTAATTAGTGTATTAGCTGTGTATATACATATATATATATATATATATATATATATATATATATATTCAGGATTACACATTTTCTCTTCAGTTGAATGACTATCTTCTCCATTTGTCATCATAATTCAAACTTGAATTTAATCTGTAAAATTAGTTGATACATTTTAATTTCATAGTCCCATCCAGATGTTATTTGAGGAAGCTCTTTTTCTTAAGTGGAATGGCATGGCCTCAAATGAAAGGGTATCGTTTTGGCAAACTATTTCTTATCTAAGATTGGCCTTATGGCTTATTCAGTTTCTTAGATTTCTAAAAGTTATATATACCACATCATTAATCCAATTAGCACCCCCAACCAATTGATGTACAGTAAGTCAGCACTTGTAAAAGAACAGTGTAGTCCATCTTACTGAAATCCATTGCCCAAAAACTGACTAAGAAGGAATTCTTGGCTGTATTTTTGGAATACTGCATAGGGCATTCAAGAGTAGATGTGATTTCTCCTTCTCTGTTCTAAGGACAAGGGTCCCTTCAACAGAAGTGCCCTTTTTGATGGTTTCTGGCCAATATATCTATAGCACAAATCTCAGACCTTGGAAATGTTCCTTTTTTGGATTACAACTACCATAAGATCTAGGAGTTATCATCCTTCACCCAAAAAAAAACTTTCCCAAGCACTAAGTTTTATGTTGTAGAGATATTGGGCCCCACACATTCTAGTTCTAATGGGAAAAAGTAACTTTTCCAAGTTCTGATAAAGTATACCTCCACCCAATAATAACATGTAACTGTGAAAATTCTCCTTAAATGCTTTCCATTATGTTATGAAGCTTTACAAATATTTTTATTGGAAACATGCTTATCCTCCATGATTCCTTTAGCTGCCACTGCTTCAATAGATTGAATCATTTATTTATTTAATATCCTGTCCAACACAGGATCCACATGTACAAAAACAAAAAACATGTCAACACTCCAGCGAAGAAATGGAAGTGTTACAGCTTGAAACATAAGACATCCTTATTAGTGCCAACAAACCCAGCCATTTATAATAAGATCACAATTGATGTTGTTATGGTTCCTTTTTTAAATCTTGAAGTTTAGATATTATATTAAAGCTTCAAGATTAAAGCATGCATCAGTTCTGTTCAAAGTCATGCACAATTGTCTTGAGAGTGTCTGTTCCTAGACTTGGGCATTGTTGTTTTCTTGTTCTCTCTGGAAGACCTACCCTTGGCCTTTGGTGCTTCCCAAGGAAGTCCAAAACGTGGGACCTCATATTCAATCTCCAGTGCAGCCTTCCAGTTTTCCTGCCTTTATCCTCCAGAAAAGACTCCTCCATATAAGCCCTCCTGAGTCCCCCTTCGGGGGTTGAGAAGGAACGGGATAGAAATACAAGAAATGCATAAATAAATGAGAAAAAATATGATCATAACATTCAGAATCTATGATAGGTCTCATAGGAGAAAGAGAAACATCATACTTTTATAAATGTCTACTTAAAAAAAATAAATCATAAATTCAATTTGACTTACCCTCAGGTTAGTATGTGCAGAATTATGGTCTACCCAAAGTGAGAATGAGGAGGGGAAGAATCAGAACGAAACAAAAGTTGGGGTTTGATGGGGAGATCATGTCTGGATCTTTTCCAAATTACAAAATTATGGCCCTACAGCCTACAGTCTGTCCTTCAGCCAAGCACTAGAGGTCTTCTAAATAGCTTGCCCCAAGATTTTCCTGGCTGTTGCCATGGTAGATCAAGTGCAATCATACCACTATAACTATGTAGTGTGAGGAGGGCCTGGGCTTGTAAAATGCTTCTAAGAAACAAAGGTAAACTCCATCTGATAGAGAGTAACTTTTCCCAGGAAACAAAATTCACCTTATTTTTTGCCAGAAAAGTAATGTTTGTAGAGCTCTGGGGTGGTTTGGTGTTGAAAAACAGGTTTGGAGCTCCATGTGATCCCAGGGCCGAGCTTTACTCGAGTTCTGTCCTATATCAAGTGTAATTAATTTATTTTGGCTCAATCCCTGTCTTTCAGTCAAGTATCTTTAGTCTTCTGCTTCTGTTAACAACATGCCTTAAATACTATTGCATTCTGCAAATTTGTAGGGAGGATTTCTATCTATTCTGTAAAATATTATATAGATCTGATATTTCTCTCTTTCCTTTAGCTAGTCCCATTAAAATCAGCTGAGATTTTATCCCCAGCACCAGAAACTGGGAAATTAAAGAATCTGGCAGCCAGATCCTCCAGGAACGATAGGAACTGATTTATCTCCTGCCTGATATGCCTTAACAAGGCTGCTTCATGACACCATATTTCTGATGTTATTTTGTCTCTGAGAAACTCTAACCATCTGCACGGTTTTATAACTTGGAGCAATAGCAGGCTGCTCTTCAGACAGCTATTACTTTACAGATGGTGGTGCTTCTGACAGCAAAAAAAAGATGCACATTCAAAACCCCAACTATCAGTAACAAAACATCAAAAGCTTGTAGAAGAGCATTTCTTCCATCCTTTCCTTCAGGCTATGTTCTAGCATTTGGTCAAATTTGTTATTCTTTTCCTCGCCCTCTTCCATATGTTAGACTTGCATGCCTTCTTTTAACTTTCCACAAATTCTAATATGGTTAGCATGGTGAAAATTGATCGCAGGGACAAACTTACCAGCTTATTTCCTGCCAGTTATTTTTCTTCCCTTCCCTCCCTTATCTCTTATTTTCCTTTTTCAGTATAGCTCACAGAACATTACTGTGAAGACATTACTTAGGATTATGGAGAGTTTTGTTTCAAGCAGAGTTTGATGATTTGATATATCAATTTATCAAATCATTTTTTAAAATATTCAGGATGGAAAGAATTAATCTGAGATCTTTTAAAACAAAAACTCTGGAATATACCAAATCCGACCAATTTGTTAATTTAGACCTGGAAGCTGAATGTCTGTTTAGTCCAATCATGTTCAGTGTGAATTGGGGTTATTATCTCTTTCTTAATTAATCACTACTATGTAGAGTATGCATCTGGTGTCTTGCTCCTGTTAAAAACTGTTTCTATGCAAGTATAGATTGTGTATCACTTATCAAAAATGCTTGACATCTGAAGTGTTTTAGATTTAAGGAGTGGTGGTGTTGGAATATTTGCAAATACTTGCAGTCCCCAAGTTACGGACTAGATGGATTCTTTAGGATTGTTCTTAAGTTGAATTTGCAAGTCGAAACAAGTACATTTTGTAAGTGTAACTCCAGTCAAAAATACATTTATTTTAGCTTTGGATAGCATATGGAAGGATTAACACTCCTGCGGTGTTTGTTTTGTTGTCTGTGTTCAGAAGATTTCACCTCACTTTCTGTCTCTGCGATAATTAGATTTTGAAAAAAATAGCTTGTTGTGGAAACCAGGATTGAGGATAAAGCTTCAATGGAGACACCTTTTTTCCATGACAACTTTTTCAGGCGTGAATTTCCCCTCCTCGAGGTAGATTTCTCTCACTTCCTGTGGTCTCACCCCATTTGTAATTATGAGTCATTTGTAAGTCAGATGTTTGTAACTTGGGGACTGCCTATACCTTTAGAGTGAGATCCAAATCTGAACATTAAATTCATTTACGTTTCATAGATACTTTATGCATATACTCTGAAGGTAATTTTATATATTTTAATAATGTTGTGCATGGAAAAAGAGTTTGTGTATCAAAAAATGTGTATCAGCCATTAGAAAGCATTACACTATGTAACACACTTTTTGTTTCTGGGTTATAAATGTCATTTCCCAATTAGTTCTTTCATAACACATGGAAAAGGTTTATTAAACTGCAAAAACTTTGTTTTTGTGGGACATCCTGCAACACATTTTGCTATAGTTTTTCAGTGAATATCCCAATACAATATAGTTAGTGGCAGCCACAAAAATGAAGTTTCTAGAGTATAATAACTACTTAAAAGTAAGTACTGCACAATTAAACATAGAATTTTCAAATTTTATTACATAGTTCTATTAGAGGGCCCTTCCACACAACCATCTGTCAAGTAGGAAAATAAGGTACCACCTTGTGTGGGAGGCTAAATTTAACTAATTTATGAGGCCATAAGAAAAAATACTCTGGGGAATGTGGAATGCGGAAGAACTTCATCGGTGTCGTTGATGGACGATGAAAAGCAGCAGCTCCCCTGGCGGCCAGAAAAAAGTTAAATAGCCTCGGTGTATTTGTGTGTTAAATGTTGTTTGTCAAACTGGCATTGAATGTTTGCCATATATGTGTTTACTGTAATCCGCCCTGAGTCCCCTGCGGGGTGAGAAGGGCGGAATATAAGAACTGTAAATTAATTAATTAATTAATATTACCCAGAATATCAAGGCAGATAATCCACAATATCTGCTTTGAACTGGATTATCTGAGTCCACACTGCCAGATAATCTAGTTCAATGTGGATTTTATACAGCTGTGTGGAAGAGGCCTAATACACCAAGGTGGACAATTTCAGCTTTTAAAAGAGATCAAATTTTGGAATTTCATAGAAGGGATGTATAGATCTGCCACCCAAGAATTGGAGACTAGATAACAGGTGGCACATTTGGGTAGTTTTAGTTTAACACTTTAAATTACAAGCTAAGGTCCCATTGTTTATTTATTATTTCGACATTTATATCCTGTCTGTCTCAACCCCCCCCCCCCGGGGGGGGCACTCAGGGCATCTTACAACCCAGCAGCCATTGGATGCCAACAGCAAACAACAATAGCAATGCAATAGTTGATTAGATAAAACAACAACATTATAAATATCCACTAAAATATTAAAATATTAAAACACAACCAGCCTTAATCCCAAGTCCAAATCCGGTCCGAGGTCTATCAATTGTCAGTTCTCATAAGTCATTGCCAATTACTGACAAAGTCAGCTGTCCAAATGCTTTGTCCCAAAGCAATGATTTGAGGGGTTTTTTCTAAAGGAGTAGAGAGAGGGGATCACTCTGATTTCACTGGGGAGTGTATTCCATAGACGGGAGGCCAATCACACTTGTGAAGGTTTTCCCTTCCTGATCTCTTCTGGGTACCAATATAACCCTGTTGGGTGGGTATTAATAATATAATAATAAAATTTTATTATTATACTTTGTAGCATTTGAATTTCCCAAATAAATTTTTATGTTGACTCAGATGCCTTTGAACAGAAAAAAGACGTTATAATGTAATATGAGTGAAAAGTAGTAGAATATAATAGTTTTCATGATATGGCAATGCCCATTTTCCAGAAAATGAGTATATTATAGCATCGACTAGCCTAGGTTCAGACAGATTGTGAGATTATAATGGTTAAAGCCATTGTGAAACTTTCCCAAGGCTTTGTCTTTATGAGACCACATAATAAATGTCATCAGTATGTCTTTTGGCACCATAAATATTTATTGCTATATAGCAATATCCAGACAAGGAAACAGTAATCTAGAGGAGACAACATAATACACACAACAAATCATAGCTGGAATTCAATATCACACTTACATATGTATAGGTCAAAGTTATATATTTATAACCAATATTCATTTTCTGTTGTTATTGCTATTGTTATTTGCACAGAAAAAATTATTCAGAGGGGAGGAATTTTCCCAGCTTTTCATTTGTAAAATTTAGAGGGTATCCAATAAATCACCTAAGCACTCATATAACTTTTTGCCTTGGGTCACATGAAAATTTCGCACTTATAGCTAACCAAAACTGGAACTTGATCTCACATATTTTCAAGAGAAAGTATCCACAGACTTTGCAAAGAAGGTCTCTTAATTTCCAGATCAACATTTGGCATATGGGAGGTGCAATTCTATCTATATCCACTCTCATTCAGTTCATTGAAATGTATTGCTATGTAAATGTGTATAAAATTACAGCCGCAAGGACAAAGCTTTTTGAATGCCATTTAAAAATTTCAGACAATGATTTCTGGGTAGCAGCATTTAAATTTAGAAACAATGGGTAGAGTTTAAAGGAGCAATATTTCAAAACTAAACTAAAAAAATTAAAGCCATAATGCTGCTCACACATAAATACATAGATGTGCCTTGGGGGGTTGTAATAAATTTTTGCATCTCTCTGCTTCAGTAAACAGTCCTCTCTTGTCTGCTTTACTGTTTTATGAAAAACAGTTGGATCAATGAAAATAATCTGTTGCTTAGCAGAGTTGTAACAATATTTTTAAAACTGGCTGGCTATCTTTTTTCCTCCAATAAGATAAACACAGAACAAGCCTGTAGATCAAATGCAGTCTGTTGTTCCAGATACATTTCTTTCAAACTACCATGTTTTGCCATCTGTGACAAAGATATGATAAACGACATATTCCTCTTGATTGAAATGCATCCTTTTGAGGTGCAGTTCTTGGCCTTGAAAAAGAAAAGGTTACTGCTTCAGTGGCTTTTGGTCTCCCTGCCCACGCTATATAGATCCTATCTTGATTCCACTTCTTTGTGCCCTAAACAACCTAGATGCTCTCCTGACAAGAGCCTGTTTCTAAATTTCTTTTTACAACATAACAGCATCCTTCAAAGGACATGCCAGTGCATGTTGTACATTTTGATTAATTTTGTACACTTTTCAACCTTACTTACATACTTACCTACTTAGGCGATCCCTCGTTGTCCGAGTAGGATAGTCTTCCAAAATCAGTGTACTGGTGGGTCCATAGGTGACTGTGGAGCCCTATTCTTGATCTGCATCTTCTTCCACAGTGAGGGCATTGGTTTCCAGTTGGACTGCAGTCTCGGTCGGGGTTGGCTTGACACGCCTTCCTCTTGGCACGTTTATCTCTTTTGCCCTCCATTCGTGCCTCTTCAAATTCTTCAGCACTGCTGGTCACAGCTGACCTCCAGCTGAAGCACTCAAGGGCCAGGACTTCCCAGTTCTCAGTGTCTATGCCAGAGTTTTTAAGGTTGGCTTTGAGCCCATTTTTAAATCTGTTTTCCTGTCCACCAACATTCCGTTTTCCATTCTCGAGTTCAGAGTAGAGCAACTGCTTTGGGCGATGGTGATCAGGCATCCAGACAATGTGGCCGGTCTAGCAGAGTTGATGGTAGAGAACCATCGCTTCAGTGCTGGTGGTCTTTGCTTCTTCCAGCATGCTGATATTTGTCCACTTGTTTTCCCAACAGATTTGCAGGATAATCCGGAGGCAGCGCTGATGGAATCATTCCAAGAGTTGCATGTGACGTCTGTATACAGTCCACGTCTCGCAGGCATATAGCAGGGTTGGGAGGACAATAGTTGTATAATCAAGCACCTTGGTATCCCAATGAATGTCCCGGTCCTCAAACACTCTCTGCTTCATTCGGAAAAAATGGTTTTCAACCATGGTTTAACTCATAGAATCCTGGGAATTGTGATTCAGTCTGTGGATGCTTAAGTCTTCTTATATACAGTGGCATAGTAAATGGTGCCCTTATATAAGGTAAAAGGTAAAGGTTTTCCCCTGACATTAAGTCCAGTTGTGTCTTACTCTGGGGTTTGGTGCTCATCTCCATTTCTAAGTCAAAGAGCTGGTGTTGTCCGTAGACACCTCCAAGGTTGTGTGGCCGGCATGACTGCATGGAGTTCCGTTACCTTCCTGCCAGAGCAGTACCTATTGATCTACTCACATTTACATGTTTTGGAACTGCTAGATTGGCAGAAGCTGGGGCTAACAGCAGGAGCTCGCCCCGCTCCCTGGATTTGAACCTGCCACCTTTCGGTCAACAAGTTCAGCAGGTCAGTGCTTTAACCCACTGTGCCACTGGGGGCCCTTATATAGAACATAACTTCAAAAAAAAAACCAGAAGGCTACAGCAGGGTGTGCCTACACATGAGAGTAGTGCTTGGAGCATGGCAAAATCAAGGTTTGCTTTTGGACCCTCCCAAACCCCTCCCCCCCAATACCGTTTAACTCTGTTTGGTTGAATCTGTGATTGCAGAACCATGGATGCTAGAACCACACTAGTGGGTGGACTCACTGAAGTCTGCAGGGAAAACATGCTCTTATCTCTCATCAGTGACATGAAATTGTAAAAACCCATCTTTCAACTACCTGGGATGGATTAAGGTTTAGAGGAGGGGCTAGCCTCGGAGACTCTGAAAGCCAGGCAGGGAAGCTCCATGGGCTAGACCTGGCATGGGCAAACCCAGGCCTTAGGGTTGAATGTGGCCCCTTGGGCTCTTACCCCCTGCCCCAACCACGTATTACAACCCTGGCCCCAGTCCTCCCAGTCACCAGGACCCAGGTTTTCCTTGGTGAACTATACATCATCATGGGGGGGGGGGGGCATGTTCGCCAACAATGTCGAGCAATGTCATGACTGTGTTGTCCACAACTATGCTGTCGCAATATTTAGCTATTTCTTAATTTGTCCTTCACTTGCAGTCAGACTTCTCTTCATTCTTGCAGTGTATATAAAGTGTTAAATTTTCATATTCTGATAGCTTCATTTCTGTTTGTATGCCACAGATGGTAACTGTTGTGCTGAAGCAATGTCTCTCATTTAAGCAATGACTCCCAAGGCACAGTATTCTTCCTACTTTTATTCCTCTCCCTACAAAATCTTGCACCTGCTTCTCCATTCTCCAGAGGCAGTCCTTAAAGCCTCTTTAATAAGAGTTAGAAAACGTTCGTGAGTTATCAGTATTTCTTCATCTCATTCTATCGATATTTCTTTCTGTTAATAAAGAACACTTCTGAAGTATGAGGTTTTCTTCTTACCAATCATGTGTTATACTGACTCTATTATTTTGATCCAGACTTAGTTGTAATTAGAACAAGCAGATTGACAACCATGGGACTAAATTCAATTATGGCTGATTTCAGCCATAATTCTGATTAAATATTCTGATTAAATATGAACCCAACCCATCTAGGATGTACATTCTTTGTATACTTATTTTGTGTGAATTCAGCTGCCAGGTTTCCCCACATACATGTAACAAAGTAAAAGATACTACCCAGCATCCCCTCATCGTAGCTTAAATATCTATAGCTATACATCCTCCCTATGACTTACTGTAAAGTCTTTAGAGCTGCTCCAGAGCTGGCAGGATCAGAGAAATATCTGACTACCTCACTATAGCCAGATGAACAATGATTACAGGAGCATTGAGACCCATGGAGAAAATACAGCCCCTGGGGATCTCAGCCAATATCATCATTGTGTGCCAGTTACATGGATGTAGCCAGATGTTTCTCTGATTTTGCCTCCTTACTTGGAAGTACAAAATGGTCATGTGGGGGAGCTTCAAGGCATTTACAATAAGTTGGTGAAGGATCATTGAATCATAGAATCATAGAGCTGGAAGAGACCTCGTGGGCCATCCAGTCCAACCCCCTGCCAAGAAGCAGGAAAATTGCATTCAAGGCACCCCCAACAGATGGCCATCCAGCCTCTGTTTAAAGGCCTCCAAAGAAGGAGCCTCCACCACACACCAGGGCAGAGAGTTCCACTGCTGAACAGTTCTCACAGTCAGGAGTTTTGGAAACCGCAGTGGGAAGAATGCAAATGACCACAGTGCTCGAAGAACATGCTCACTGATAATGGGCACAAATAAGGTGCTGTACCCTAACTGTGGAAAAAAATAATTGCTAAAACCCACTGTGGTGTAATGGTTTGAGTGCTGAACTGGAACACCCAGTTGACCAGGATCCAAATTCTCGCTCTGCCATGGAAATCCACTGGGTGACCCTGGGCAAGTCACGTTCTCTTGGTCTCGGAGGAAGACAAATGCAAGCCTGCCTTGAACAAACTGATAAGAAACCTCCATTATATTTTTTGCTTTACAGTCACCACAAATCAGAAATACTTTCTAAGCACACAGTCACAATAAATTCCTCATCAAATAGCCTGAGATACACTTCTATAAATGTTTGTTAAAATAAAGGACTAGGACTTTGAAGACTTCCATAAGAAAAGCATATAATTAAGACATTAATAAAGATAAACTAGCAAGGCTCTGTGGGAAATTATTTATTTTGTTTCAAATACTGGTATTAAAAAATAACTGGAGCAAGATATAGTATTACTATTTCTACCCACCTACCCCAGAGGCAATGTGCGGAGGAATGAATACTTTTTATTCAGAGGGCTATGTGAGAAATGGGTGTGCTCGAAACCACAGATCAACAATCATGACTGCTTCGCATTCCTTTCAAATGCTTCTTAAGACCACAAAATATGACTATTGACTATGGGTTTCTAAGATTCTTAGCATTCTTAGAAGTAATTCATAGATGTCTCATAGAGACTTCAGTATATAAAAATAACATTGTGTGCTACTTCTTGTCCTAATGTTTAAGTATGCCCAATTTTTTGATTTTTTCTGCATAATATTGCTTAGTTATATGATGATTTTTTTTAAAAAAAAAATTCCTTCCTGCCCTCTTTATTTTGTTCTTTAACTCCTTCATTATAGCTATTCTAAGAGACAGATGTCAATTCCCACCTACTTTAGGGTCCACCCCACACTTTAACCTTGGGGAAAAAAACAAAATGCATAATTTCTAGCTAAGCTATTCTAAAGGAACTTAACCCTCAAGGGCATGCAACATTAAACATGTCCTTCAAATCTCTATGATGACTAAACACTTCATTTGGAATGACATAACAAAAACACAGACAACATGATGGGGCGTATGGGGGGAAATAGCGCAGGCGAACATCAAATGTGCCACATACACAAGGCATTTTCAGAAGGATTTCCTGTATACTTAAAAGCCGTGATGAATTGGCATGCCTTGTATCTGAAACTTCTGACCTGAATGGAACGCTTAACAAAAGCAAAGGTTGTTGAGCTCATTAAGTAAAAAGCCAGGTGTTTACAAAGACAAAATTCTCTGAACAAGCTCATAAAATCTGGCCTTGCGCCGGGAAATGAAAGAAGTCTGAACAAGAGCCACTGCAGCAGCAACAGCAACAACCAAAGATGAAAACGAAGCAAAACACATGGAAATTTAATTATTTCAATGGCAGCTTGATCACAAGGGTTGGTATTAACTGCAGTGGCATCGGCAAGTGATTTTTGCTATTACAGCACAATTTTAATCTGCTTTCAGCTGGCTCAATATGAAAGGGTTAACAGAACTTAGAAGTGTTTAAGTGCTGAAATGCAAACCTAAAGAGGGGTTTGTCCCTCTCCTCTGGCCTGCAGAAGACCAAAAGCTAAGAGGAGATAATGAATCTGGAAGACACAAGATACTGTATTGTCAAGTTCGCCTAGGGAGTACTCAGGGTGGGTTAACACCCAAAATGCTTATCTGTAACAATAATGTGTGTGTTTACGTAGTTTGTAGAAGGTTAGCAGTGAAAGACACTGAAGTGGCAAAATATGAGAAAAACATGTTTTTGAATGGTTGATCCGATAAGAGAGGTGTGTGCCCATGACACAGTGAAAAGACATGTATATAAGGTGACTGAAATATCCAAATATCAGAGACAGCCTTTTTTGAAGACACTGGTTTGTCTTGGTTGTTTCTCCCTGTGTGGCCACACTTGAAATAAAGAGATTTCTGCTTTACCTCTGGAGACTAGACTCTCTTCATTTTGCTGCCCTCTGTGACGGACTCAGCAAGGACCCCAAGCAGGGGGTCCCCTACAAATACACACACATATACACAGACTCTCCCAGAGACAAATCTTTTTATTATTATTATTCTTGGAAGCTCCACATCTTATCCATGTTTAGGCCTCAAGGCAGAAGCTTGGCAATCAAAGCCATCATAAGTCAAAGTGAAACCACAAGAACTTGAAAATTGCTCTGCTACAAAAAGTCTGATACATGTTATTATCACTGCTGTTTCATACTCTCCAACACATGTGTGCAGGTGCATGTGTCAGGAGAATGAAATGCCTCCTCATTTAGTTTAGGTCAAAATGTTTAAAGTTCTCTTGCTCACTCAATCACTTGGGCAGGAGGAGAGGAAGGGGTTGGGATGGAGGAATCATACAACAGGAATGCAGATAGGAGGTAAAGTTGATGGGGGGGAAATGAGAGTCACTGCAGTAATGTAACCTAAATTAATTGGAACCCAGTGAACACTTATCAGAAATGCCCTTTTGTGCTCAAGTAACTTCAGATTCAAGCACAACAAATAGTTCAAACTGGAGCAGGATATGGCACACTGGAGGTAGGATATAGCTCTCAAGTGGATTCATTAGTAAAGGGCCTTTACTAATACAGGTCCAGGGAATTGCCGGTGGTGCAATGGGTTAAACCCTTGTGCTGGCAGGACTAAAGATTGACAGGACGGAGGTTCGAATCCAGGGAGAGCGCAGATGAGCTCCCTCTGTCAGTTCCAGCTCCCCATGTGGGGACATGAGAGAAGCCTCCTACAAGGATGGTAAAACATCAAAACATCCAGGCATCCCCTGGGCAATGTCCTTGCAGACGGCCAGTTCTCTCACACCAGAAGTGACTTGCAGTTTCTCAAGTCACTCCTGACACACACAAAAGGGGGGGGAGGGAATCGCCTACTAGCAGATAGTCACATTAACATCGCTAAGGACACAGGAAATACTTTATCAGACAATACAATTTTAAGGTATGGACTATGTCAGAGGTGAACAGAGAAGGGTAGATTGAGATCCACCGGGAGATCATAAATATATTTGCTTAGTATCTATTAACTGATTCATATCAACAAAAATAGCAAACAAGAATGTTTCTGCCCCCAAATTGGGCACAATCATTGCTTAATCTGCATTAATTCAACTATACAATGTAGTTATTTGCATATAACTATATCACACCCACTGTGTGGGGGCTGAATAAAATATTAATTGGTGATGACCAATCACTTCTCCTTCTCCATCCTCCACCCCCCACATGTGGCATTGGAGTGGAGGTGAATTTAATGGTGGGAAAGAGCTGAGGAAAAGTATCTTTCTTTCCTACATGTGATTGCCCCAGTTCAAAGCAGGTGTCTGTACGCTTATTTCAAACTGAGAAAGTAAATACTATTTAGTTGCCACTAAGAATTTAATGTCCATGTAGGTAGCAGTTAGACAGTATGATCCCCATATCCAAGGAGGATATCTTCCTGGATTTTACATGACAAAACCATGAATCATAGCAAACTCTATGAAATGAAAGACTTCTGACTCAAATTTACTATAAAGTCACACTGGGGGACTGAGAAAATGTTTAGAGATATGTTTTGTCAAATGTGGGTAAACAAAACTGCAGATACTAGTCCCACATATATGGGGATCATTGGATTAACATTTGGAGACAAGGGATTGAATTCACATTCAACCATGGAAACACAGTGGGTGACCTTGGGCAAATCACACACTCTCAGTCTCAGAAACAAAGGCCAAGCTCCCTCTGGCCAAACCTTGCCATGAAAACCCATGATATGTTCACCTTGCCATAAGTCAGAAATAACTTAAAGATACATAACAACAACAGATATTTTTGAATACGGGCCAAGACTGTTATTTTTGTTTTACATATTATGCCATTTTTTTCCATCTGTGGATGTCCAGTATTTCCAAGTAGTAGGTGGTCCCTAGGTTCCCAGAGCAACCTCCAAAGATGGTTTGGCATGAAGGTTTATATTTATCCCATCCTTGAGGAATTTTGATAAACGTCTGGCAAGAATCATGAGAACAGTCTGTGTTGGCTAAGGCACCTGCAGAGCTGATGATATTCACTACTTTGCCTCAGTCTTAACCCCCTTTTTATTCTAAAGCATTTCTATTTACAATCAAATGATTGATTCCTTTTTTACATCATTCCCAAGTGCTGTACCTTAATGGCATAATAATCCTTTTTCTCTCTGTATCACAAAGTGCTTTCAAGGTTTCTTTCATTTTTTGCCAGACTGTCTGTTTTTGATTCAGCAAAATATATGGGAATGTGAGCTCGCTGTTGTGGTTTTTTTTAAGCAGCAGAGATATCCCTTCATTTGCAGAATGAGTGGGAAAAGCCAAATCAAAACTGATAATAAATAAAGCCAGAATAAGTAGAGCAAACGCAGCATTTAGGAAAAAAAATAGTAGACACTTCTAAGAATTCTCATAATAAAACAGGGTTGCTTCGCTTGACCACACCCACTGAAGCAGATTTTTGTAGTATACCCAATGGATGAAGATGATCATCTAAGCTGGACACTTCTTTTCATCAGTCTACATAACCCTATTCAAAGTCACTCACCGTTGCACAGAGTTAGCTTGTTTTATGACTAGTGCTGAAAAGAGGCCAGAATGTCTTCACAAGTGATACTAGGAAAAGGCCTTTTTGCCTGGAACGCATCACTAACGAATGTTTCTAATGAGGGATGGAAAATGGAAGAGAGCCATTTTTAAATTGAATACACACAGTCTAGCAAAGGTAGACTTTATAGTTCAATTACAGGCAAGAGAGATGCAAAACCAGATTTTGGTCTGTTCTGTTTTCTATACTGACTTCCTCGGTAAAGTGGCCTCAGTGTCCTTCTGGGATCAAAGGATTTCATTCTTACTTTGTCATAGACTATGCAGCTTTCTCCCTCAGCTGTCCCAGTAAATATCTTCCAAATAAGAATATAAAAGAGGTCTCTTGGATCAGACCCAGAATTGATTTGGTCCAGCAGACAAACCTTAGTTTCAAGCCATACATTTGCATGAAAACAATATGTTAATAATTGCCACTCTTAGTTCATTAACATTTTACCAAATTTATTTTTTCTGTTTTAAGAAAAAAATAACAACAATATTAAATTACCATTTTCCATTACTTAAATTTGTAACTGGATGTCTCATTTCAAGACTGCTCATATACTTAGCAATTTTGCAAATGATATAACAAATTACTCTTATATATTCATGTATAAGTCTAGAAATTTTAGTCAAAAACTCAACCTAAAAAACCCTGGGTTGATCTGTCCATGGATCAATGTAAGTATGGTCCCTTATCTCTTATCAAGAAAGGAACCATCACCTTCTTTGAGCAGAGTGGCAAAAGAGAAGTCTGTCCCATGAATACCTAAAAGAAGCACTGACTCACTATACTCTCTCCACTGTGATGCCGATTTTGACTTTTAAAATGCCTGGATGGAGAAATGGTGGTACTGACCAAGTGCAGCTGGTGTCCTGAGTTGGCATCGACACTTTTCCCTCAATGTCGAGACTGACATTGCAATGAAAATTAAGTTGTTGTTTACTGTATATACGCATATATAAATTAACCTTATCTATAAGGTTGATTTATACATGAGCATATACAGTAAACACCAAATTAATTTTCATTGCAATGTCAGTTAATTAACTTAACAATTTAAGACCAACACAGAAAAGTTTCAGGCTCTGTATAACAGGCAGCTGAACCCAAAAGGGACTTCTCTTTTAAAGGGTACGAGATATCCAGCTCAATCCAGTACATGTTTCATCTAAGGAGGTTCTCCTCTGCTGACTGAGTTTATCTCCAGGGAAACCAAACTAGGATATCAGTCTCATTGTGGCTTCCCTCACCTTCTCATGTTCTACCTTTCAACTCATTCTTCGGACACTTGCAAATTACAGACAAATTCTTTTAATTCAATAAGGGGTCTGCTCTTTCATCAGTCCTGCCTGCGAGGCTCACATGGATCCACTTTCTGCAAAGCTTGCCTATGGAAAAAGTGGAGTCCTCCTTGACTTATTGGAACTTGTCAATGTAATTTACCTACCTGGAACCTGTGAACCATTGTCATGCCTATGGAGGCTAACTTTGGACTGCTCAACTTCTTACCCTCAACCATCCTCCCACTTCCTTCCACTGTCTTCTTTCTCCTCCAGCCTGCTGGTGTTTCCCTGGCTGATTCTGTGAAATTGAGAATCCCAGGTCTTTCTGCCATCATAACTGGAGAAAGAGAAATATGGCAGGCAGGAAAGGGTGTCAGTCAGATGATTGTTAGGCACAAAAGAGGATGGGAGTGAGCTCCTTGACCTTATTTTACTTGTTTTGCCATCCCAGCACCTCCACTGGCCTCCTGACTTTCTTCTCCTTGAAAGAATGTTGCATGTTATGATTAAGATATCAGGAATCATTTTGAGAGGGAGAAGTCCTGTTTCCCCTCATATGCTTTGAGCTCCCTGTCCTCCAGCTTCACTTGATGCTGCTGCCACCACAGGCAGAGCAGGGTTTCTATCTTTTTTTCAATTCCTTGGTTATTCTCTCTATTGGTACTTATTCTGATCTTCCTTTGGCTCCATCTTCATGTGGAGGTGAGCACATGAGAGAAATGTTAGATGGTTTGAGTAATAAAATTAAGGAAGGGGAGCTGATACGTACATACCCATCAAAGAGAAAGGAAGAAGGTAAAGGCATGACCTCAAAGCCCTCTACTTATGGAAATCCCTTCTTTCCCCTTTCGGACACATTCCTGCTGTCATTTTTGCCTCATGGCTTCCTACAGAGGCTTGCTTTGGATTGCTAACATGTGTATGTGCTGTTTGCAAAGCAAGCTGGGGAAGGGGGTACCATGTTGACCATTGAGGTTTGCTTGTGATCAAGCAAGCACTTCTTGGTGCCCACCTTCATCATTATGGTTCTGTGATTGTTGACAGTGCATCTCCTACAGTATTTGTGTATGGCATTTGTGCTTATAATAAAATATAATATAGAAATGGTAAATTATATACAATAATACAATATATAATACAGTCATTATATATGTATAGTATATTATATAATATAGTATTGTAATTATTTGTGTTTTTAATACTGTACAGTATTCATACTAAGTGGAGCAATAAAGCTAAAAGCTTGGACACACTTTCAAAAGTGATATATCTGTTTTATATAAAAAGTGACAGTATGTTTTTTGGGACCCAAATGTATTTTTAAACTGAAATAATCTGGATTTAATTTTTCAACTGAATTCACTTTCTGACAGTTTTCCAGTCCCTAAGCAATCAGATAAGCAGAAGTTTCCTGTATACACAATACAGTGAAAGAAAAGATGTTGTATATCAGCTTTCAGGATTTTTGGGAAATGCAAAGCTCCATCTTAGGCCCTCATCCCATGGAGGTCCTTGATGTGGCGAATCCGTAGGGCAGCGGGGCAAATTGTGGGGGAACAGGGTGCATCTGTTGCCCAGCACCCTGCATCACCCACATCATACGTTTGCCCATCACACACCAGAAAGCGTACCTTTTTAGTTTGCTCCCATGCTATCCCCAGCATTTTCAATCTGAACACAGGTAGTCTCCCACATTCAGAGTTCCCCACCATAGAACACTTTGCCAATGCAGCCGGCACGGAGCCCTGCTGAAAGTAGATGTGTGTCATATAATCAAATCTGGCAGGATCTGTGATGGGCTGTATTGGCAAAGTGATCGACAATGGGGAAATTTGGCAATGAGATGAGTTTGCATATTACATTGCTAGCCCAAAATAGAATAGTTCGATTGCATAGGTGTTTAAAGTTAAATACTGTAGAATTGTCCAGCAATTGTGCATTTTCTTTAACTTCTTTTCCCTCTCAAAAGATGTATTTGCAAAAAAATACTGTCAAATTCTTTGTTTTTTTCATTTTTCTAAGTAAAGACTGCAAAGACTGAGACTTTTATGTATCATTCACAGCACTTGTATTTTAATCAAGAAAAAATTGCCTCCATTTTCAAGAGTGCAACTTCCAACCTCTAGTGTATGTGTCAATTCAGACAGAAGAGGAAGAACATTCCTGAGTCCTTGCTAAGAGGATACAACCAATCAATCACTGAAGTTTATTCAGCGGAGGTATAATTTTCTTCAGAGATTATTTTGATTAAAGCTGCATTCTGTCAACTGTCATTCTGGAGAAGCTGAGCAAACAGCACCTCCCAGATGAAATAATACAAAAATATCACAGGACATGCCTTCTGGAAGCAGAGAAAACAAAACATTCACTTTTTATTTTAGATGGGAAACACTCTCATACCCAGAAGAGTGGTAGACCAAATCAAAGCATCATTGTTACATTTCATACAGAAATTTCCTTAAAACTGCGAAAGTACTCAGCTGCTTTGAAGCCATATGGATTTTATTTAAGCACTTATCTCTGCTGTTGCAAGTACCTTGAAAAGTAAACACAAGGCGGTTTTATGGCAACTGATTCAAAGATTGCAGTGGTGTCAAAACACAACAAAATTGGAGAAACTTCTTTGGTTATTTCAATTCCTACCTTTGGTCTCCTAACAAGACAATCATGCATCTATTCAGAGGTATAGTCCACTGAATTCAATGAGATTTAAATCCAGGTATAGGAGTACAAAATTTTAGCATCAATCAAAATGTGTACCATAGTCCTGTATATATGTCTGAATTTTGTACATATTGCTAACTTCAGGGGCCCTTTAACCCATGATATCTTTTCTCATCTCTTACCTATTCTCCTGTTTATTTCCAAATGGAATATTTTGCAAATGAGATATCAATATGGGATTTTCTGTTGAATATCCATGTAATCCAATAGCATTTAGTAGGTTGGTGTTTCCCTGCTGTGTGACAGAGAAGATGTGTCAATGGACCAGCAATCTTATAAGAGGCTAGAAAGAAATGGAGCCTGAGGAATAAAACTTAATGGATCCTTGTTCAAATTGTCCAGCTCTTTGGCTTTTCAGCAGAAAAGCAAATGTGGCTTTTAACAATGTTCAAATTATTCCAATGGAGCAATTATTCATTATGAATAGTTTCATTATGGCAAGTCTGATATTATAGTTAAAAAGTATAAAATGTAAGAGCTCCTATACCTACAGAACACTTTAATTATGTCAGCCCGCCTCTTCCATCAGTATATACTTCCATAATTTGAATTATAGTGTTCATGAATATTGAACACTAATATTCTAAAAAGTAGTAATATTACTATCCACGCTGAAAGCTTTGTCTAAAATCTGCCTCTTTTTTCCTTTTAGCAAAATTTGGGGTAGATTCAATACTCTTGCCTATGTAACAGATGTAAATATTTTCCTAACTTGCCTGGAGAGTTGACATTTCAAGGGTAGCATGTTTTTTCTGACAACCAGGCATTTTGTTTATCTTTACTTCTACTTTAATGCGCTTTTCTTGACTGTGTGTATGTGTGTGTGTAAGAGGGGGAGAGGGAGAACATGTCCTTGCAAAGTGTTTAAGACAAACCCCCAGGTCTTTAATTCCACTTCTATACCCTTTTTTCCATTTAGAAACAAATATCAACATTCACTTTCCAAATGTAAATCTTGTATTATAATCATCCTAGTATATCACTGTCCTGCAGATTCCCATTACTTTGGGAATTCCAAATAAGATTGGTCCTTTGTCCTATACATCCCCAGTTTCCCAGCTATGGAGGAGGAGATGCTATCTCCTCAATTTCTACATCTTCTCTATCCATGCTGAGAACAGGAGGTGTGGAAGAGGGCATGGAGGATAGTGATGGAGTGTCTGTGAGAGGCTCCTTTTCATCGTAATCAAAGCAAAGTGTCTTGTTCTGGAAGGCTTATCCTGACACAAAGTGACATGTTACAGGCAGCGGTTGGCTCTTGGCTGTTGTGGGATCTGACCCTGCCAAACACCAATTTATCTATTCCCTCTATCAGCCATACTAAGGTTTCCATAGGTGAGGAGAAGATTTTCCAGCAGTGAGACAGCTCCTTGACAAGAAAAAATAATAATAACGTGTTATCTGCTAGGCAGAGAAATGATTTGTTAATGTTACTGTTTGTATAATCCCATTTCCAAAACTCATTTTTCAGTGCCTCATGTTAGTAAGAAAGTTTAAGTTACAAGTAGGAATGGTAACGGGCTCTTTATAGAAAGAACAACAACTTGCAATCTTCCTCTAGTTTAGAACTGGTCTTGTATCTATGTTACAAGGGCCCTGCATATTAAGCAAGCTTGTACCCAAATTCAGTTATACTAGTGTTTCTCAACCTGGGAGTCAGGATCCTTGGGGGGTCGCAAGGGGGTGTCAGAGGGGTTGCCAAAGACCATAAGAAAACACAGTATTTTCTGTTGGTCATGGGGGTTCTGTGTGGGAATTCTGACTCAATTCTATAATTGGTGGGGTTCAGAACTCCCAAAGCTCAAGTCCATTTTTCCCAAACTTCACCGGTGTTCACATTTGGGCATACTGAGTATCTGTACCAAGTTTGTTCCAGATCTATCATTGTTTGAGTCCACAGTGCTATCTGGATGTAGGTGAATCTTGCCAATAAAACCCAATGACATGACTTGATGGCACCTAACAACAAGAAATGTAAACAAACATATTTCCCTGAATTTTCTTATCAGATAAGGGCCAGCCCAATCAAGCAATGTCATTTCCTTA